>NW_012027587.1:0-592 GCF_000956235.1 Wasmannia auropunctata
CTGTTACCCCGCAGGCTGAAGTTATCTCCGACATTTCTTCCAGGAAATCGGAAACAGTCCGTGCTCGTAACATTGCCGCTGAACTTCGTAAAGAGAGACTGGGGATGCCGTCTATAATCAACTGTATTTGGTCTTTCTGTATAAGTTGGAGATTATGCATTAACTTCAATTTCTGCTGGGCATAATCTCGGAAGGATTCCTTTTGAAAATTCCATTTGTAGGCCTCTATTTTTTGCATAGCCTGATGAATCGGAATGTACCGTTTAAAACGGCGTACGATAGCTTCTTTAAATTGAGGCCATGAGTCACAAATGCGACCATCCTCCAGGTCAAACCATTCTCGAGCATTTTTCAAAAGCTTTCTCGACGCTGCCAGAAGGGTGATCCCCTCACTGGTCCCGTGGATGGCTGCCACTCTGTCCACCTTACGCACCCATAATTCGATGTCTTCTTCCGTCGATCCACTAAAGGTGGGAAGCTGGCTTGCTAAAATCTTGATCGCCTGAGGGTTAGCCAGACCGTTTGATGCCGTGTAGATGCCCGGCACGCCCGGCGAATTGAGTGGTATCGCCGCGTGAGGCATGAATGGAGC
>NW_012027587.1:4766-5405 GCF_000956235.1 Wasmannia auropunctata
TTGCGATCGCTTTAGTCATCTTACTTCCGCTCTTGGCCTTGAGAGGTACGGCCCATGCATGCTTACTCAGCACATCGATAACAGTGAGAATGTAGTGGTAACCTCTGTTGAATCGCGTATAAAGACGCATCTCGACCACATCCGCCTGCCACAGGTCATCGTATCCGCAAACTATGACGCTTCTTCGTGGAAAATTTCTTCTCGCGGGAGCGTGCAGTTCCTCGATCAGCTGCTGCTTTTCGAGACTTTTCTTTTTCAACATGTTCGAGTCTTTTCTATTCAGCGCGATAATGCGTTTCTCGAATCGATATTTGAAGCTCGTTAATCAGCATTTGCATATTATTTTGAAGCGTAGTAATCTTTCTCTCGACTTCGTCCTGTCGATCTTTCAAAACTTGCATCGTCTGTTGCACGAAACGTTTGTTGGCGACATCGTTATCATCTACCGGCAGCGCCATACGTCGAATCTTGCGTGACTTTGCGTCAAAGTCGGATGCAGCTACGCAAAGAGCGTTATCGCGCACGTAATTTCTGAGTAGTCCACTCAACTGGTAGTACGAACTTGTTCCGCCTATACCGAGCGACGTCCCAAACTTGTTGATCGGCATTTCGATGTTGACTAAATGATTCGTCCTGTGT
>NW_012027587.1:7385-8383 GCF_000956235.1 Wasmannia auropunctata
CGTTAATCACGCACCCCACAAGTGGTGACCCCGACGTGGGAATTCATTAAGATCCGAGCACGAGTTTCAATAACCTTTAATCGCAAATATTTCGGCATGCCAAAAGTCGAACATTCGCCGGCCAAGACGAACACGGAGACCTCGGAAACGGCTACAGCACCACTCATTAACCTCTCAACAGACATGGATGGCCAGCAGGATCCGCCTCAAAGTTCATCTGGCGTTCCCCCGCCACTGATAATCGGGGCAGCTACATTAGCTAAACTACCGCCATTCTGGAAAGAAAATCCTGTCTTGTGGTTCGCACAGGTCGAAGCCGCATTTATACTTTCCAAAATCACAAACGACGACGCAAAGTTCAGGTACGTTGTACTTAACTTGGATAATGCAACATTACCTTTCGTCTCTGATTTAGTCGCAAACCCTCCGCCCGCCGGAAAATATCAAGCCATTAAAGATCGAATCATACGTTCATTTGATGAAACCGCCGAATCCAAGCTTCGAAAACTTTTGTGCGGACACGAAATCGGGAACGACAAGCCATCCCACTTTCTGCAACGGCTCAAGAACTTAGCAGGCGAACAATGCAGTGATTCTATTCTACGTACCTTGTTTCTCGAACAGTTACCTGAAAATATAAGGGCAGTCTTAGCCATTAGTGAGGTTGCAGATTTAACCATACTCGCATCGCAAGCCGATAAGATCTATGAAATCTCAAAACCATCAATCAACACCCTAACCTCTGCACAGCCTTCTTCAAATATCACTAACACTATTGATGATTTGACCAAGCGTATAGATGCTTTGACAAAGGAGGTACAACGTTCACGAAGATCTCGTTCCAGAACAGCACGCAGCCCACGCGGAAAAATTAGATCAAAATCAGGAGGTCGCAGCCAGGAAAGAAATCCCATCTGTTGGTATCACCGTCAATTTGGCAATCAAGCGAAGAAATGCTTAGATCCCTGCAATTATCAATCTGACACAGATTCGGAAAA
>NW_012027588.1:0-682 GCF_000956235.1 Wasmannia auropunctata
ATGCGTATCCCACTTCTGAGAAAACTGTGAGAGGCCGATCCAAAACACAGTTTTATAATGTCAGGAACAATATATATTTTGCTGAGAAATTACAAAAAGAAAACCAATGTGCTATCGCCAACGTGCTATTGCTAACATGGTGTAACTGAGACTGACTCGCACGCGCCACACGATTCCTTGATCGTTGAATAACAAAAACGCTTCGCCTAAACTAACTATAGTCGCCCGCAGGGCGCGCTACTTCGCGACACAGTCGCGCCTCTTTAACCGTGCCTCTTACAAGTTTTAATATATATTTTTGGATTACATTTTTTTTATTTAAATATAAAAACCTGTATCCCCTACATTGTTGATATATCTTATAATGCTCCCATGGTTTTGATTATATTTTTGGACTACATTTTTATTTAAATATAAAACCTATATCCCCTACATTGTTCTTGGTATCTTATAATGCCCCCATGGTAAAGTATCGCTAGAATTGACAATATATCGTTTATCATCGTACGGGCTAAGCGCAAGCTTCGATT
The DNA here is from genome assembly GCF_000956235.1 of Wasmannia auropunctata. Lineage (NCBI taxonomy): Eukaryota > Metazoa > Arthropoda > Insecta > Hymenoptera > Formicidae > Wasmannia > Wasmannia auropunctata. Next base: position 531 of record NW_012027588.1, read on the forward strand.
CCCTTACAGTATAAACCTCGTGCAACTTTGACCGTATACGCGATTGAGATCTAGACTGTTCCCTAGAATCGACCAAATACTGCACATAATCGTTAAATGTAATCGTCTTTGCAACCATGCTTTTATTAACACTTTTGACTTTCTTCATCTCG
>NW_012027588.1:7929-8347 GCF_000956235.1 Wasmannia auropunctata
AAAACCAGTCGGAGTAAATACCGTAGAGAAATATTGCATATATTGCAAGAAACCAGGGCATTTACAGCAAAGAATGCTGGTCGCTGCAAATGCGCACGGGGGCGACGCGTACGCGACCTGAAAAAATTGAGACCAAAAAGAAGTCGCAGGTACATACAGCTACCAAGGCGAACAAGGTATCAGAAGATGCCGAAGATTCGTTTTCCAGCAGTGAAGACGAGGGAGTCTCAAATGAGAAAACGACGCGAGCTGCGCGTGAATATCGAGTTACGCAGGTGATAGCAAAACCGCGGATTAGTACCGGCTTGGATCTTATCACATTACCGATCCAAGAAGTGAAAAAAGGAAACTTAATTTCCTATTAGATTCAGGCGCAACAGTAACACTAATAAAGGTAGGAAACCTAAAAGACAGTACT
>NW_012027588.1:10828-11922 GCF_000956235.1 Wasmannia auropunctata
CTGTAACGGTATTCGAGCTCTTCCAGAAAGATGGGAAAAAGTTGTAGCTAACGATGGGCAATACTTTGAATGATTCATTTTTTCACAATAAACATCAAAAAAAACAGCGAGAACTTAGTTGCGCACCTAATAAATGAATTCGGAAAAAACTTTTTTCGGCTTTTATTCACATATGAGTAATGAATATTCGTGAATTTATTGAAAAAAAATATTAAAAAATGGCGGCTCCAGGTCCCTGTGAGTACAGCCGCCTGCAGAATGGGTGTGCGTGGGCGGGGCGTTCCACAGCCTTATCTATTGATCTGAGATCAAAAAACCAAAAAATTCTTAAAATAGATGAAATTTGGGGGGCCTTATAATTTTCCGATTTTTAAAAAAGCGATTTAAAACAAAATGGCGGCTATTTGAAAAAAAACCCTCATTTTACTCTTGTTTCTTTGTCTTCAACGTCCTCAAAAAATTATTCGCTATCAATTTTTTGGAAAAAACGCTTCCTGAAGGCCCCCTAAATTTAATTTACTTTCTTTTGCTCCTTGACTCATTAAAATCGGTTTATTCGTTGAAGCTGTAGAACGCCCCGCGCGCCAAAAAACACTGTTTCGAGAAAAACGCGTTTAAAGTTTTACGTACGAAAAAATCGTATTTGATGCTTGTTTTTGGCAACTTACGTTTAGTCAGCGCTTCCAGCACCATACATAATGCCTTCCTCTTTTTCGAACATACGATTTTGTTGCACCTGCATACATAATTTATAAACTTTCTACTTCCCCACAAAGCCGCTCCGAGCGCGCGTTTATACCTGTTTTTCGGTCAACGGACTGTCTCTCTTAACGAGCTCTAACTCGTAAAATACGTTCGATATGAAAATATCCTTTTGTCCACATTCTCAACAACATAAGGGTGAAATTCAAGCAAAAAAAAATCGATTTTTTCTTTGATTAGAACCAGAACCTGCCCTTAATGTATCTACTAATTAATATCCGTTACGTACTTTACAATCACTGTCGATTAATTATCTGTCCACTGAAAAATCACACGAAGAAAGAAACACACGACCCATTCACTCGACGATAGCAAGCTGTCTCTTATACACA
>NW_012027589.1:0-344 GCF_000956235.1 Wasmannia auropunctata
ATCTCTTGCCAAGAGGGACGCTCGTTAGCTTCCTTCCCCTGAATGATAACTGAAATGCTTAAATCTGCTAATTGTTCTTGTCGCCAATCATCAACATTTTCCTGGCATAGGAGTATTCGTGCAACAGTATTTTCTCCATTCAAAGCCTCTCTAACCTCTACTTTGGCACAATATTGACAATCTTCCTTAGCACATGGGCGTCTTAATAATGCGGATAATGCGTCAGCATTTTTATGAGAGAAGCCTTTACGATGTTGTACTTCAAAATCGTACTGCTGTAATCTCTCCATCCATCGTGCCAATTGTCCTTCTAAATCTTTAAAAGATAATAACCATTTAAGCGA
>NW_012027589.1:7007-7548 GCF_000956235.1 Wasmannia auropunctata
GTGACGTGACGTTTTGCGACAACGTCCGTCACAAGGGCTCATTAGCCCGACCGTAACGGCTGAGTGGATCCTGCGTCCTCCGATTTTCGAGGGCGAGCGCATCTACGATTTTTGCCATGTTCCGCGACTAACATTTTGTAGTAGGATTAAACCGTTAGGCCTTGCACCGACCGAAATAAGCAAGGGATAGCGACTGTTCGGAAGGGATTGTGTTAAAGCGTCGTCTCACCGGCTCCAAGCAACAAGGACTCCAAGGACGAGAGACTACCGACATGCACTCAGCAAGACGGGAGCACAGGTCACGTAATTACTCTTCCTTTTTCTTCCATCACGGAGCTCCCTTACTACTGTTCTCTTTTACAGAGTTTTCGGAGCAGCCGACGGCCCTGCCAGGAAGCCCCGATAGTACAAGGGCGCAGGAGAGCTTACACCAGGGCTCGCTCCACGTATCGAGGGCCAGAAACCCTCCCAGCAAGTCAACTTTAAAACTTCGCGCCCGTTATCACGGGGCCCGCGACTGACGCTACCCTCCTGCGGCGCA
>NW_012027589.1:7568-16915 GCF_000956235.1 Wasmannia auropunctata
TTTAGAAGGTCGCTTTGCGTTCGCCCTTGCCCGGCCGAGTCACCGCGTGTTTGTATCGCGTAATTGTAAGTTGCGAGAGCGTTCGTTTTGCCATTCTGTGTGTGTCGGATTTATTAGAGTCTCCGCGCATCGTGAAGTAATTTCTGTGTCGAGAGCGTTAACTTTCTTGTGTCGCGAAAAACGAGGTGCGCCGTCGATCTCGGGCCACGTGCCCATGCACGCCGCGGACGCGTGAACCGCGTGCGCTCGCGCGCCGATCGCCGTCATCGCGCCCGCAGTATATCGAACGCCCGGATTGTCTCGGGCAAATACTTGGACTTGAAATTTCCGACGGGAGGACGGAATTGAACGAGAGTTGCTCATTGTAAGACGCCCACGCACCGCGAGGGCAGGTCCTCGCCCTCGTGCTCGAGAGGACTATTTGAGTGCCGCGGAGTACCTCACACGGCGTTCCGCGGCCCCACCGCGACATTTCGCGTGATCCTAAAGGAGCTCGTTCGGTCCTCGTCATCCCGGTCCGCTATCCGACACACACCCGTGTCACTTATCTCACCCGCGATAGTCTGTAATTCGTACAGGCATCCTGGCGTGGCGTTAGTCCGCCAAGGATCGACGCCGGAATACGCGCTCCGTTTCGCGCGTCTCGCGAGTACCACGCGAGGTACTCGCCGCTGTAATTCACTCGCCCTGCGAGACCATCGAAAATACACGTCTCTTATTTCATATTAATTTCCGGAGCAATTATTTCTCCTCCTTGTCGCTCTCCTAAGCCTCGCATTTAACGAACCGCCCCTCTACCTTTGTCGGAGCTGGTTAGCCGGCCTTCCGCGCCGTCGTTGCTCGCCCGTCCGGACTTTCGCGAAAATCTAAGTTGCCTCGATCTATAGAGTCGTGCGTCGGGAATCGGAGATAGCTCGGATATTATATAAATTTGGTTCGCTCACGCGGGCCTGGCGCCCAAACCCCGCTTACATCCGCGGAGACGAGTAACGTCTGAATTACTTGTATCTCCGATCGGGACGCGAAACTCTGCTCGATCCGGACGTGCGAACTCCCGACAGGATTGCCTCGCACCTACGCGTGCGGTCGCAATATATATATGTATATATATATATATATATAGTATATATATACACATATATAAAATACCTGTTACTGGATAGAAGTAAAAATTTTTATCAATAAAAATTCGGGTGTATCCTTCAATACAGTTATGAGCTGAAATACATTTTTCATCAATTATCATTTCGCATAGTCCACAAGTATGTACAATAATTATCTGAAAATGTTATGAAATTATCGCAATTTTAGTAATCTTTATTCTGTTGTACGTACATGTAATCACAGTTAATCTCAAAATTAAAAATAAACTATAAGAAACTTGTAATAAGTGTTTAATAAATATAAGAAATATACGTGTATTTATTTAGTTATTTATTGTACTTACATCTTGCAGTTTCATGTTCTTTATGTTATTTATTGCACAGAATTTTAATTACTCACAAGATTCGGTGCATAAGAGCGATGTCGCTAAAAGTTGGGTTCAATTCAACTTTTTACGTCGTCGCGGGCGACAAGAAAACAAATAAAATACGATCACGTGACCACTCATCGCTACGACAAGCGACACCATGAAATTGTGCCTTAAATTACGCAGTTTAAGACATGTAAAATACTAGGTATTTTACGTCCCTAGTTTTGTACTTCTGTAAAATACGTCGAACGCTATATGCGCCCCTTCAGGTCATTGCTAAAACTTCATCGGTGTTCAAATAATTGTTGTCATGCGAGTTGCGACATGCGAGGTGCGAGATATTGTTTCATCTGTTAAAAAGGCATTGTTGATGATTACAGTAAGTTCTCTTCAAAATATTCGTACCAATACCCGATACCGTTAAGGAATTAAAGGAATACGATATCTCCATGTCTATGGTGTGTGTAATAGGTTGATATTTTTTTAAATTTTTTTATAGATTAATATTAGATTAATATATATAGATTTATATGTTAATTATACAAGTGAAATTTTTATAGTTTTAATATAATAAATAAAAAATGAGTCACGGCGGTAGACCTATCCATGATTTTTGGCAGAAAGGTAGTTTTGAACGGCGTCAAAACGGTAATAAAATAATAGCATACTGTGTCATATGCCAAAAAACTCTTGCAAATGTTGCAAAAAGTAGATTACAAATACATAGATAAGTAAAATGGATGAAAAATAAATAGATAACAAATAAATTAACTAGATAATAAACATTTTTAATTTTAATTTCTTTGTATTTACAGAAATATGTACAAATACGAGATGTATACAGAAACGGACTCAAGTGCTCCACACTCTGCCAGCAAATTTATTTCAATTGATGACAATGAAAATTTCATTGAAACAACTAAATTGGAAAATATCGCTGTTGATGCAATCACTTCTTCTGATCAGAGAAGAATATCCAAAGTAGTTGCTATAGGAATTGAAAACCTCAGAAGTTCCAATTCTTCTTTCTGATTTTGATATGCCGACTGTTTCACATCAAGAATTTAGTAATGCAGTATCAATTATTATTCTTCCATGTCGAAAATCTCTGAAAACTATGAAATCACAAAAACGCAAATTGGATTCATATATTGATAATGTTTCGTATTAGCAGAAAATCAGAATTAACGATGCTTTGGGTAAATTTTTCTATGGATGTAATATTCCTTTTAAAATGATTGAGTCAAAGCTTTTTTTGAATTTTATAAATGCTATACGACCTGCGTACACACCACCATCTGCAAAAGCAATGTCAAATGAGATTCTTCATGATCTTCACGCAAAATTTGAGAAACATCAATCAACTTTCTCCAATTCCGAAGGTATTAGTCATCACAAGGACAGAAATAAAACATACGTCGCACGTGATCGGTTTTGTACAAAATCAAGAAAATGCAATCTATCTAAAGATGTGGGATATGCAAGAAAAAGAAAATTTATCATTTATAATTAATGAAGCAATAACTCTTGCAAATACAAAATTCAAAATGTTAATTTATACTGTCATTTCCGACAAAGATTTTCGATTGATTAATACTGGTGAATACGAGCTGTGGATTCTACAATGCAACGTATCTTTTGCAGCATCTATTGAAAAGAAGCTCGTCAATTTGGAGTTAACTGAAAAAGTTTGTTATTTGCTTAGCGAATTTTCAAGTAAGGAATTGGAAAAGGGCTTAATAACACGAGGAGGGGTAGCTGTCGTGCTAGAAAGTAATTCATTTTATTATAATCGCGATCTATTTTCTGCTTGCCTGAAAAATTTACGAGCCATGACACAAATAATGGGCGACAGACAATATAAACTTAAGAAAGAGATTGTGAATATATTGATTGATGAATCGTTTGAAGAAGAATTAAACCATTCTTTGGATCTGCTTAAGCCTATTTACAACATCACAGAAAAATGTGAAAAGTCCAAGATCACGATTGCTGATATTACGGAGGACTGGCTGATATTGGAATCGATCGAAAATGAATACTATAATCTACTTCAATCACGAATTGATCCAATATTGACACCGATCGTACTTGTAGCAAATCTTCTACATCCTATTCATCGAGGTCAACGATTTGCAAATAATCAAGGTCGCATGAGAAAGGTGATGGAGTTCTTAATTAATGAATTGGATGAAGAGGGAATGAACGACTTTGGAAAGTACAAAAATTCAACAGAAATCTTCAATTCACGTCGACTGAGGAATTACACCGACCTATAAACTTTTTGGAAGGCAATAGCTCCTGTACATCCAAAATTATCCTTCTTCGCAATAAAAATTCTGCAACTTCCTGTTGCTGTACCAAAATTAAAATTTTATCCTAATAATTTAAGTGATTTAACACCAAAACGATTTGAAAAGTTAACGGACTTATTTTATCATCTAAATATGTAAACAATAGTTAATTTTTATTAATTTCTTGTTATAAAGCTACGATTAACGAAATAATATGCATATTTAATATATTTGAAGTTAAAAACAAATAAGGATTTTTTATTTTGTTATGTGTTATAAGTATTCAAAATATTTAATTTACTTTGCATTTTTATTTTTCATTATTTTTGTTAGTGCAATGCTGAAAATGCATAATAACAAAGTTGTACTTAATTTACATATTAATTTATGTGATCTCAAGACGGGAAAGAAATAATAGTACAAATTATTTTAAATAAAATGTTATGTATTTTTAAGAAACATTTATTTATATAGTCCTTGTATAGAATACTTTAATAAAATAAACTTAACTCTTACAGTTTTTATCCTATTAAGTTTTAATCCCATTCAATTAAATCGTCATAATAATCATCAAAATATTCATTCATTTTTAAAGTGTAATAAATATCAACTAATTTCATCGACCGATCAAAAGTAAGACGCAAATCCGAATGAACAAAAGCCCAGAAAAAAAAAGAGTCGTTCAAGTTGCGCTGAAGTAGCCGGAATTTTTAGTAATTTTTGAGCAAGCGATGATAAGCGAGGATAGAACGGTTCAGCTGTAATCCAAAATGTTTCCGGAGATGTAATATTTCTATTTTGCAATTTTTCAAAAATATTAAGATTTTTTTGGTATGAATCCAACCCCGGTTCATCAGTGATATTTTGTAAATCCAATTTTTGTTTTTAAAAGTCGAAAACCATTTTCATTTTTTCTTCATCGTGTAAGAATCGTCTAGCTTGGTATTGAGGATGTAAAAAGTTCGAAGTCAACACAATTGGTGTTAAGACTTTTTTCAATCGATTATCTAACTTTTGTTGCATTTCATCATTAATTGTCGGAATTTCTAATTTGAGCTATTCTTCACATGCTAGACTGCAATTATATCGTTGACAGACATTTATCAATTGACATATCGGGTCAAAAATTAAAATAAAATCTTGTAATTGTGTCATAAATAAGGAATCATTGAGCAAGTTCTCGTTTTTGCTATCTAGTTGGACCTTTTTGTTAGCAACTAATGCTTGCATCAGACGTAAATTTTTCAGCAGGCATCTAAATGCATCACGATAGCTACACCACCTTGTGTCACATGCAAAAATAATTCTAGAACCTCCTTGTTGCTTTAATTCATATTCTGCACCTGGTGTCTTGAATGCTTGCAAAAGGTTGTTTACGTTCTTTGCATATGTGTCCGGTACTAAAGCTTTTGCTAACAGATTGCCGCTGTGGCTGTGACAAGTAGTATACCAAATGTCAATTTTCTTCCCCATCGATATCATCGACAATGCATTATCCGAAACCACGGCGTATGCAGTAATATTAAACTTTTCTTTTGCTAATTTTTTTCCTTCGTCGACAATTTCTTTGAGTTGATTACCAGTTTCTTTCAGTCCAGTTAAATCCCAGGATTTAAGGAATATGCTCTTAGAGTTTGTGTGAACTGTGCACACCACATTTTTTGTGTTAGCCGATGAATTTTTCCACCCATCACAATCAACAAAACTCCATTAGATCCAAAAGATGAAACTCTTTCAGTCAAAAGATTTTGGTAAACCTCATCGAGTAGCTTCGTAGAAAGTTTTTTCTTGTTGGAGGTTTGTATGTTGGAAGCAGAAGTTGTAAAAATTTTTTAAAATATTTCGATTCAATAACATTGAATGAAATGTTACACTCAAAAAAAAATGTAGCTAATGCTAAATCGATCTCTTTCTCATCAGATATCAATTGTTTGGATGTTGATTGTTCAGATTCAAGCCGTCGTTGTTTCTTCTGATAAGAAGTTGAAATTGAATATGCTGGCTGCAAATAAAACAATTAGATTTTCAATCAGATTTTTTAAAACGAATTGAATTAGAAGACATGCATGTAGTAATCAATTAATAATCAACTCAAAGAAATTGTCGACGATGAGAAGAAATTAGCAAAAAAACAGTTCAACATCACTGTGTATACTGTAGTTTCAGATAATGCATTGTCGATGGTGTCGATTGAAAAAAATAAACATTTATACTTAACATCTTACTTGATATTATTTACCTGACTAATTTTAGTTTCGGAATTCATTTTACTTTAATCTGATAAGCTTATTGTTTGTTAGAAACTTCAAGTTAGGTCTCTTGCTTTAAGAACCACGCTCATTAGCTTGATAAAGTTATTCTATTATGTAGTTAAATAATATTATCTCGCAAACAGTTGTTGAGGTTACAATCTGCCACTCAACAGACAACAATAAAATAATAAAACTAAGGCTGAACCCTGAAAAAATAAACATTTATACTTAACATCTTACTTGATATTATTTACCTGACTGATTTTAGTTTTGGAATTCATTTTACTTTAATCGTTTGATCTGATGAGCTTGTTTGTTAGAAGCTTCAAGCTAGGTCTCTCGCTTTAAGAACCAGGCTCATTAGCTTGATAAAGCTATTCTATTATGTAATTAAATGATAAATCTAATATTTTCTTTCACAGGAAAATATTAAATATGTATATTACATTATTTTATACATATTTGACGTAATATACATGTATATTACGCGTAACGTAAATAACCCTAGAATTGATCAAATGTCCCAACCCTGGATGTCACCTAGTGAAGTTCACGATATGAATTTACGCAGAGCACAACAGTAATTGCAGAATAGCTTGTGCGATGACGCGCGTTATGCTATGCGTTATGCGTCATGCAAAAGTCTGTGCTAAAGCCTATACTGCATAGAGCATAAAAGAATTAGCCAATCAAAATGCTTCTCTTCCGTGAAGTGAGAAGAAAAAAAGGATTCTGATTTGTTGATTCGCTTATGCACTATGCGTTATGCGTTATGCAAAAGTCTGTGCTGCGGCCTTAAGAGCCGGAGCACATGAAATGCATAATGCGTAACACATAATACATCAGAAAATGTACCAATCAAAGTTCTACGTTTTCTTCCTTTCCATAAAGTAAAGAACTCTGATTGGTTGAATTATTTCTTATGCCTTATGTGTTATACGTTATACAAGAGTCTGTGATCCCCGCTTAAGGATATATCTACACAAACTTGCATAGCTGCATAAACGTATGCATAAAGAAAATTATCTAATCGCGTTTCTCTTATAAAGACACACGTAAAATGTGATTGGATAATTTTCTTTAAGCATATGTTTATGCGGCTATGCAAGTTTGTGTGGATATACTCTTACAGGCAAAAGGCCGTCATCGTCATGTCCTTTCTCAGGTTTTTCTTTGAGTACAGTCGCCAGCATAAAGGTTGCAATACTTTTTATTTTAATGGATTTTGGAACTCACTAATATTTTACAAATATGAACCTTGATTGGTGTACTATCTCTAAACCAGAGCCAGTACAATCATGGTTTGTATTAGTAAAATATTATTAAGTTCCAAAATCCATCAAAATAAAACTTTATGCTGGCGACTGTATATATAAAATTTCCCTAGTTTTTCGTATTAAGGGGCCTATACAGAGTTCTGTAAAGCTCCAAACATATGAAATGCATAACAGCCTAAGACCGCTGGGACCAATGAGCATCCAGCATAAAGTCGCCATATTGATTTACATAAGATGCTCATTGATCCAGCGGTCTTATATTATGTCTATGCTCTGTTTAGAGAGCCTCACAGGGAGAGAATGGCAAACTTGTCACGTGACCCGGTGTTTTCTGATTGGTTGAGGTAATCTAGTTCCATAAAGTAGCTATATATACATATGGATCGAAAGTATAGATTAGAGGTTAAAGCTACAAATGCAGCCGTCACATTGCAACAATCAGGTCTCCGTAAGTGATACATTATTAACTTTGGAAGTATATATTTTTTCATAAAATGTATATATAAAATTAAACTAAGAATTTACATTTCAGACTTCTGTATTTTCAACATTTTTCAAATGCCTAGCAGTTGCTCCGAGATGCACAAACTCAAATAACAAAGGTTATTGCATGACAAAGTTTACTCAAGATCCAAACTTGGAAAAAAAATGGATTGATGCATGTGGAGTTCCCGATTGGAAGCCAATAAAATCGGCTGTATTGTGTGAGGTTAGTAGTGAAGCGTACATACAAATTTTTATACTATAGTTTACCGTGAGACACATATTTTTTTCTAATATACTTGTGCCTTTTACTTTAGATTCATTTCCATCCATCCGCATTATATGTAGAGAGAGAGAGAGAGAAAGAGAGAGAGAGAGAGAGACATTTCGGAGAGCTTTAATCATACTCACATCAGATCAATACCGCATTCTTTTGACATATGCCGCATTCATATAAACAATCTTACCGACGACAAATTTTCGGTTCTTATATCTGACAACAAAGGTAGAACCGCACAATCTCGCACTAGTGCGATCAAATAGACCGCGAATATTGTTTTTAACCGACATGCGCGATTTTTTTATCAATACCGCGATTTTGAAGTAAACCGCCATGTATGATATAAAGGAAGCCGAAAAGTATATAAGACTTCGATACTTGGATTTTTCAAGTTAGTCTCTAACATTCGTCAGAGGGAACTGTGCCACCTCTAGTTTTCATTATGAATCCAGTGCGCGGTAGGCCAGGAAAAGTTGATCCCAAGAAAATATAAATAGCAATTTTAAAGTATAAAGATGTTATAAAAAATAAAGACAAAATAATTTCGAAAACACACAATATTTGGAAGGTTATAGCGCAAGATTTGGATAATAAAGTGACAGCGAATGGTTTATATATATGTTTTAAACGTATATAAATATATGTATATGCGTGCGTGCGTGCGTGTGTGTAATTTTTATTAAATTCTACAATAAAACTGGATCGAATTTTATAGAATAATAATTAATTAAAAATGAACAATTTATATTAAGAAATATATTATAAACATGTTTAAACTTTACATTTTGGTAGTACAAATTATCACGCATCGAACAATAGTGTCGATTCTGCAGGAAAAAACGAATATTTTATTCTTGATATTATCAAGAGTTAACGATAGTTTGAGGGGTGGGGGGGGATACAAAGTCTGAATATCATATTGTAATACAAATTATTGCACATTGAACAAGAGCAGTATCGTTCAATTTTGCTGAAGGAAAAGAGTTTTGACTCTCAAAGGAAATGGAAAGAAAAGATATATTATAAGGTAATAATTATATTAATTAAGTTTGAAATATTAATTTATTTTATGTGGTACAAATTAGTACAAAATTAGTATTAATTATACATGCTTTTATTTATTTTTTTTAAATTTTTTTTGTGGTCCTGCTAGCTTAATATAAAGCTAGCAGCGCCACGTTTTTCTTCAAAACAGCACGAGGTACAAAATTTTTATTGGTGGTACAAATTAGTACAAATTGAGTACTAAAAAATTGGATAGAGATCGGAAGAGCACACGTCTGAACT
>NW_012027589.1:17799-30900 GCF_000956235.1 Wasmannia auropunctata
CAGTACATCCCTCGCACGCGATGGGGATTGCGATCGAAGCATAACGCGGGGTTAAGATCCACCGGGAGGCGAGTAGGGGCGCAAACGGTAGGCGCGCCGAGTCTGGTGTTATGATTAGGCGCTTGATTTTAGACCCCGTTTAGAAGAAATAGGGCTCAGGGAAGGCGGCGCAGAGACTGTCCCGGCGGCTATTCACTATGGTCTTCGTCAGTCTCGGCGTCAGTATCAGGTAGAAGGACAAGCTTAACGATGGGTCGCGTAAGCTCGATCGCGGCTGTCCGGACGTCGACTACGCGGATTTGATCGTCTTCTCCGGGGTGGACTCGGACGATCCGCGCCAGTGGCCATCGCGTTGGCGGAGTGTTCTCGTGTCTCACTAGGCACAGGCGGCCGACCTTGAACGACGACTCTTCTCGGCACCACTTTGGGCGATGTGCGAGAGAATGGAGATATTCTCGCGACCAGCGATCCCAGAAGTGGTCCCACACCCGCTGCAGCATTTGCCAACGGGACAGTCGGGTCGCTGGTAGCTCCATCATGGAAGGCTCCGGAACGGCGGTCAGCATGGATCCCACTAGGAAATGCCCTGGGGTGAGCGCAGCCAGGTCCTCCGGGTCGTCCGACAGAGCCTGGAGTGGACGCAAATTGAGGCAGGCCTCGACCTGAGAGAGAAGTGTGCTCATCTCCTCAAAGGTTAGAGTCGCGCCCCTCAGCACGCGCCGCAGACGGTGTTTGAGTGACTTGACAGCGGCCTCCCAGAGACCACCAAAATGTGGAGCAGACGGCGGGTTGAACCGCCACTGTATCCGATCGTTGGCGACCCGCTCGCCGATCCGACGCAGCTCGGAATTGCTGGCCGCGAAGAAAGCTCGCAATTGTGCATCGGCGCCTACGAAGTTGGTCCCGCAATCGCTATCGATGATGCAACACAACCCCCGGCGTGAAGTGAACCGCCTTAATGCGGCCAGGAAGGCGTCGGCGGTGTAGTCAGAGACGACCTCCAGGTGCACTGCTCTGGTGGACAAGCTCACGAACACCGCGATATAGGCCTTGTATGCCTTATGTCCCCGACCTTTGGTCGTGCGCAGCTGGATCGGTCCGGCGTAATCCACGCCGGTATTGAGGAAGGGTCGTGCCGGAGTCACCCTCGCGCGAGGAAGGCTGCCCATCAGCTGTTGCGGGGTCGCCGCCCGCCATCGGACGCACGGTACGCAGCGGTGGATCAGCTCCTTAACGACTGCTCGCCCTCGAGGGATCCAGTAGTTCTGGCGAATCATCCCCAAGGTCATTTGAGTTCCGCCATGCAGAGCTCGTCGGTGGCCTCCACGATCAGCCGAGTGCGATCTTCCGGGGAGTATCGCTGAATGCTTCTCGTCGAAGGAGAGAATGGCGTGCTTCAATCGACCGCCCACGCGGAGGATGCCCTTGGGATCTAAAAATGGACTAAGGCGAGCGAGTGAGTTAGAATTCGGCAGGGCTTTGCCCTGCTTAATTGACTCTAATACGGGTTTATAGCTCGCAGCTTGCACGGCGCGGACCCAGCACAGGCGTGCGTCGTCCATCTCGGCGGCGGACAGAGTCCCGCAGCGCGGTGAGCGGGTCGACTGTGGCGACCTCAACCTCTCTGTATCGTTTGACACTCGAGAAAGCCATCTGCGACACCATGCCGTCACGCGCAGCAATCGCTCGAGAGACGAGAACCTAGTCAATTCGTCTGGTTCCTTGGTTTCATGAGGCGCGGTTCCTGCCGCGTGGACTCTGACCCGCCGCTCGGGCAGATCCTCGTCCGTGGCCGCGATGTCCGCGACCGGCCAGGAAGACGGCTCCGCCAGGAGCCAAGGAGGGCCCTTCCACCAAAGCGGGTGCGTCACGAGTTCCCCGGGAGAGAGGCCTCGGGAGGCGCAGTCCGCCGGGTTGTCCTGTCCGGGGACGTGGTGCCACAAGGCTTCGAGGACGGCGCACAGTGGGGCCAAACGACATGCGTTGTTTCAAAAAGGTCTAGTGCCTTTGAATTTCAACCGATTTTGACGTCCTTTTTTTTTTAAATAATTGTTTTGAAATTTGCAAGAGATCCCTCGTGGTCAATTTTTAAAAAAGATTGTTAGGAATTAGTGATACACATAAATATAAGAATTTTTTTATAAAAATAAACTGTGACTGCTGAATAATTGTATATAATATATTTAAATAATTGGTAAACGAGTATATGGGTATTTTGTGTGTGTTCAACGTGACCCATATCAACAACATTATTAGGTAAATTATATAGTTCTACAACATCTTGTGGTAAGTAAATAAATTGATTTTCTATAGCCATTTCTTTTAAATTTTTAAATAGATGCACAGGATCTGGAATCAACTGCAGCGAGACTTCTGGATCGCAAGGGTGTGTCACACTGTACACCATATCTGCCTTTCTAGTTTTAAAACCTAATTCTGTGAGCAATCCTCTGTTTCCCATATCACAAACCAAAATAATTACTTTCAAACCCACTCAAGTGTTTGTTCAGCGAGTCGCCCGAGGCCGTCATTGTCGAGCCGTCATTGTCGAGTTGAAGACGCAGCTTAGTAGTGGAACTGGACTCTCGCAGGACTCCGTGGTGTGGAAGGTAACTGAGCCTCCCCCCCCCTGGTTAATCGGTCCTATCTACGATCTCCATGTGGCCCAACTCCTCGTATTGCAGCAGGAACTCTAGGTAGAGCTGGCGCAGGCGAACATCCTGCTCGAATCTTTTTTCCATGCTGGAGGGGACACGCTGCGCGACTTGGCGCGTGGATGCTAGATACGACAGCGGCTCGACAACGGGGAGTCGCACCACGTATCGGCCCTCTGCGGTGCGTGCGTGCGTTCGGCGGAAAAAGTCCTCGCAATTTTGTTCCGCCGGCGTGAGCGGCGGCGGGGCGGCGGCGGGCGCTTCTTCCTGGAGCCAGAATTTCTGTACTAGTGCGGGCAGATTCTCCTCGGCTCGACATTGAAGCGTCTGAGCGCGCCGAACATCTGCTGTCCGTCCGACAACCCCAGAAAGTATCCACCCTAACTTGGTTTTCTGCGCCACTGGTTCGTAAGGACCCCCTTTTCGAAGGCCGGCCTGAAGGATGGAGGCGTAGACGTCGGCACCCAGGAGGATGTCGATTGAGTCCGCTGCTAAGAACTTTGGATCGGTGAACTCCAGTCCGTTGATGTGAGCCCACGTCCGACGTTCCACTTTAATTCCGCCGTCTTGGAGAGTGAGACGGGGAAGAATTATTGCCGACACCGGCGTCGGCGGTCCGCTTCCTCGAGGCGAGACTAGAAGGTCCACAAGGCCGCGCGCGAAGCCTGTGCGCTTCCCCTCGACTCCGAACACCGCAACCGAGGTCGGCTTAAGGATGAGCCGCAGACGTTGGGCCAGCGACTCTGAGATCAGCGACGAATCGGAGCCCTGGTCTGTGAGCGCGCGAGCGAAGTGGTCGGCGCCCGTTCGGTCCTTTACGCGAACGCGGGCGGTGGCGAGGAGCACTGCCACCGGAATCTCGGGCGGCCGCTGCGCGAGGTGCGCCACTCTCGCGACCTCGGTAGATTTCGCGCCCTTGTCCGCTCGACAGGCGTCGTGCAAGGTCGAGTGATGACGCGCGTTGCAGGACGTGCACGTCCGCTGAGAAGCGCACTCACTTAGCTTGTGCTTGCCGAGGTAGTTGATGCACAAGTGGTGCTTCTCGACATGCTTCTTTCTCTCCTCAGCCGTCTTCGCCTGGTACGCGTCGCAGGATGTAATGATCTCGTCGGCAAAGAGTGCAGCGGCCATACTTATTTTCCTTTTGGCACGCGTGCAACGCGCGGCTTGTCGGGTCGAGGTTTCGCTAGTCTTGGCGGGGCTAGCGTCCGCCTTGCCGGTCTCCGGCTTGATCGGTTGCAAGGACTCGAGGATATGCAGAAGTCGCTCCAGGAACTGGCGCAAGTCGGAATACGACGGCGGTTCCGTCGTCTCGCTTATCGCGTTCTCCCACTCACGGCGCGATTTGGAGTCGAGCAGCTCCACTATCAAGTACACGAACAGGCCCTCGCCCCGTGTGATCGGTCGACCGATACCCTCCAACGAACCGACGGTGTTAAGAACGCAGTGAAACAACTTACGCAGCTCGGGGGCGGACTCGCTCTTAAGCTTCTGCAGGGCCGTAGACTGCGCTATGTATGAGCGCACCAGAAGTTGTTTATTTTCATAGTAGTCGGTTAGGGCCTTCCACGCACGTTCGAAATTCTCGTTAGTGGTGGTTAGACTGCGGATGAGAAGATCGGCCTTTCCCTTCAAGCAGGACTGTAGGTAATGCAGCTTTTCCACCTGTGTAGTGGCGGCATCTTTCCCGATGATCGAGTGAAAGAGATCGCGGAAGGAGGGCCAATCCTCATAACGGCTCGAGAACTGAGGCAGTTGGATGCGCGGGAGTGTCGTGCGAGGCCGATGGGGTGCCGTGACAGGAGCTGCGGGGGGCTCCTCCTTGGCCTTGGCTTTCATGCAGCGAAGGGTCTCCAAGAATACGCCCTTTTGAGTAATGAAGGTCTCTTCTGCGAGAGAGCTTATGTCCTTCTTCAGGTACTCGTGCCCGGCCAGGGCCTCCCAGAAATTGGCAGCGAGCCGGTCATGCTGAGCCTCGAATTTCGCCCAATTGGATTCGAGGGCTTGCAGGCAAGCCTCCGCCAGCCCGATAGTGATGTTAGCGACGCCCTGCTTTTTCAGGTTGTCGTAAGCGCGGGCGATTTTACCGTAGAGGTCAATCTGAGAGCGTATCAATGCTTCTGCCTCCCTAGGGATGAGTTCCTTGGGGGGCTGTTCTTTGGGGGTCTGTTCCTTTCCGTTGCCCTTGCTCATCTTTAGACTTCAGATTGGAGTCCGAGGGCGTGCAGACAGTCACTGCAGCGGTTGCACCCACGCACTGCACTGATGCCGGAGTTTGAAATCCGGCTCGAAGGACCATTAAATGTACGAACGCGGAGTAGACGTGAGGTCGCGCGGAGGCGAACGCTAGCCAGATGGAGTACGGAGAGGAAACTCGTAGAGGTCCTTAAGTGAATAGAAGGCGATTTATACGACACAGTTTATAAAAACAGGCACTTTCACACTATGTACAATCTTCTTTGTTACATTCGCGACGGAGCAAACGTCTGAGCTAGCGGAGTAGTACGGAGTACTGCACGAGCGGACTCGGCTCTCGGAGGCGAATTACGAAAAAACTAGCGACGCGCCCCCTCGCTTCTGCTTTTTATTGACACATGCCCCTCTAGAAGGCTTCCCCCTATTCTTTGTCAAACAACGTGCAAGATTGCCTTATAAGGTGATAATTGTCGGAGCCTTGTAGAAGGACATGGGTTGTCATCGCTCGCATTTGTAAAAAACATGTTTTGCTCGAGCGCGCCGTTTCGCGCTGCTCGAGGAAAAGCAGCCCGTGATTGGGCGCTGGTGACGGCGGCGGGCGCTAAGCGCGACCGTTGCCGCCACGCTCGGGTTTGGCATCACGCGCATATACCGTGATTATTGTCAATTTTGAACATATATATTGTCGCATACATTTATTAATGATAAAGTTTTATCGTACGGACTAAATGTTGTCCATTTTAACGATTAATCAACTAAATAAATGGTAACTCTTAACCTTTTGCAGCACGGTGGCACCGTTGGGTGCCACCTTTTCCATAACCATTTTCTGAGAGACTGAAGTAGTTTTCATTCAATTTTCGAACTTTTTTGTGTTTTGGTATCAGTTATACATTTAAGAATAAAAAAATCGATGTGCAATAATTCAAAATCATAAATGATTTTGTTTATATAAATAAACAAACGTTGAAAAATTGCATTCTTTCTGGAGAAAATTCATTATCTTTGAAAGTTCTAAGAGTTTCTACGCAAAGATCCTCCCTCAAGAGTTTTTGGGGTCGCTGATTACAAATCCGTGATCAGATTTCCAAAATCCAAGATGGCGGATCCAATATGGCGGACCCAAATTCGAAAAACAATGCAAATCTTATATGAAAATATATATCTGTGGGTTTTTGGAGTCGCTGATTACGAATCCGTGATCAGATTCCAAAATTCAAGATGACGGATCCAATATGGCGACTAGAATCCGAAAAACAGTGCTGGTCCAGTGTAAAATCGCTAAACTTCCAAATATACATTGTAACGATCGACCTTTCTCGCTCGGATTAGCTCGCCGGGACAGGTCTCGAGAAAGAAAGGAGACACTGGATTATAAAACAAAAGAACATTTATTTAGGAAAGAGTGGTCTAGAACATAATAAAATTAACACCTGTGGGGAGTTACGAATCCCAAGAACGAATCTTACTCGCGGTAACTTAAGAACTAAGAACGGAACAACGAAACTTAATCCTAGCGCCGGTACAACGAAACTTAATCTAGTATCGGAACAACGAAACTTAACCTAACGGTTTAACCTAGACGCCGGCGGACGGACAGGGGAACGGCTGCTGGTGCGTCGAAGGGAAACGGGGTCAGGAGGGGTCCCGATGTCGGGATACTCAGGGGCGGGATACAGTTTAGTCTGGAACCGAAAAAGCATTGTTAGTAGATTAAACAGAGAACATCTCGGTGTGTACGGCTCTTTGCGGCGGAATTGCCTAGGAGAAGGGACACCTTCTCTGACGGCTGCCCGTATACAAAGAGACGAGGTTCCCCTTGTACCGGACCTAAATCGGGTAGTCCCGGTGGAGAGGGAGCACTCTCCGGATCCCCCAGATAGGCCGAGGCCGATGTCGAGTACTTTCGACGAGGAGAGGAAGGAGTCGGACGGGACTGTCGGGACGGGAGTCGAGACAGGACTGTATAACTCGGCTTGCGCCGGTCGGCCTTTATATACTGGCGAGCGTCTCCCACCACGCGGTATCTGCGTGGGCGACCCTTCCACGCGGCACCCGCGTGGGTGGCCCCCACCGCCAAGCAACGAATTGCAGCGGCGCCGGACCTCAGGGCGCAGGAATCAACGGACGTAGTAACGCGAAACGTTACAACATTTTATAAGATTTGCATCGTTTTTCGAATTCGGATCTGCTATTTTGGATCCGCCATTTTAAATTTCTGAATTTTGACTTTAGATTCGTAATCAGCGACTCCGAGAACAATCAGAAATACATTTTTATGACTTTGCATCGTTTTTCGAATTTGAGTCTGCCATATTTAATTCGCCATCTTGAATTTCGTAAATTTGATTACGGATTCGTAATCGGCGGCCTCGAAAACTCTCACATATATATTTTTATATAAGATTTGTATTGTTTTTCGAATTCGGGTCCGCCATATTGGATCCGCCATCTTGGATTTTGGAAATCTGACCACGGATTCGTAATCAGCGACCTCAAAAACTCCTGAATACCTATTTTCAAGTCAATCGTAGGTAAAGAAAAATGTATGCTTCAAAGAGTTAATAATTAAAAGTACAAAGGTTGGCAATATCTATTTTGAACTTTTTTCAAAATTTAGTCGTTTCCACCGACTAAATTTTATATCAATTTGCTGCCACTCCGACAAAGCTTGTGGATCAAAGTAGGAGTGAATTGAGTAAAGTTTAGTGTGTTTCCATTGACTTAAATTTGATTATACGTCGCATTAGGTGTGAATTAATGCTTCGGTGGAAACTAGACCAATGAGAGTAATATAATGTAGTAAGTCGTAAACACCGTAAGAAATTGACCAATCACAAACGAATATAAGAAGAATAATCGACTATAGGCCTGTTCGTTTTAGTTGATCCTAATTGTCCCGAGTACTGGGTGCTCTTTCTATATTGGAAGAAGAAAGATAAACTCTGAAATAGTGCAGTCAGTTCATACACGGGAAACCCGGTCAGCTAAAACAAACAGACTTTATGATTGGTCAATTTCTAACGGTTTACGACTTACTACTGTAAGAAATTGCCAGTTCGCCTAGTTATTTTCCCCTGCAAAGGTATTTCTTTTTCCAAGTTGGCTATTAGTAGCGCTTCCGTTCCGCGGCGCTAGTTGCTCTCGTGATCGCTTCGCGATTGGCGGACTCATCCCGCGTACGTGCTGCGCCTGCGCGACGAGCCACGTGAGGCCTTGGCGTCCTCTGATTGGCGCATGTGACCCTCTCGCGATAATATCGTTTCCGCTTGGAGACGGTGATTCAGTCTTTAGTCTTTTGTTAACCGGCAAAGATCTCTACCGTTATGCCTCGCAAGTTGAGCGCCTTTTTGTATTACGCGAATAAATCTGTGTTCTGTTAATTACCTGTGTCTCACGAGTGTCTATCCTAGTTACGTTCCTCCAATCTTTCTGACAAATATCTCTACATCCTTTCACGGTAATTAAAATCCGCTAGTAATATCCTTTTACTACATTATATTACTCTCATTGTAAATTGACTTTAAAGCTTCTTTAAAGGGATGCTGGAGTGACCAAATTATTGATTTAACAGTCGTATGAAAATCTCCAAATTGACTAAATTATGTCTTTTGACATGATAAGAAATGTATTTAACTTTTTTTAATTTAGTATAAAGTCTACTGCAGAGCACTTCCTAATTTTTCGTCTACGTTATCTTTTAAAAGAATTCTTTATTCCATTCAGTCAATTTGGAGATTTTTATATGACTGTAAGGTCAAAAACGCACGTTTTATCGGTAATACAGGCAGCTCCAGCATCGCCTTAAGAAGAACAACCAGCATAACTGGATCCGCACTTATACAAACATTTCTTTATGTTGAAATTACAGCTAAAATACTGTATTGATCGCGTTTTAATTGCGATCTTTGTGATCAGGAAAGTCATTTGAAAGCGCTACAGAGCGTTTTTACTGTATATATACTAGAAAATTGCATATATTTGCAGGTGTCCCTAAAGTAACCGATATACGTTCGCAAATGTATGTACATACATACATAGACACATCCCATACATACACACATACATACATACACACATCCCCGAAAGTAACACTGTCCTATACATTTAATATAAATGTGTACAAATAAAAAAGACGCATTTTGTACATCTCAGTGAGTGATTTCGCGTTTATATATACTAAAATAACAATGTGTTAATAAAAGTCCCCAAAAATTACAATTAACACACACACGCACGCATGCACGCACGCACGCACATATTGTGACGTAGTAGCTCCGTTGCCGAGGAACACCGTCACTCCCCCGTCACAAAAGGCGTTTTAAGCGCTCAAGGCCGGACCGGGCAGGAGCAAAGAAGCCGAAATCTCTCGGGGGTCTCGCGTTGCGTTAAGCCGCGTACTTATTCTCGAATTATTTACATGTAATCTACGGCGCCTCACCAAACCTTTCCGGAAGACGAGAGAAAAGGCCGTCGGTAGACCAGCCGGAAAGCGCGACGGGCCTGGGAAATTCGTGGATTGAGAGAAGCGAATTGGCGATTTGGCGAAGCGACGGAGAGGACCGTCGCAGCTATGCCGAGCGCCCCGCGACATATAGAGGCGCAGGATCGGGTCGACTAGCGGCGATCGGGCCTACCGATGAGCGGCGATCGCGGAGAAGCTGCCAGAGGTGGCCTCCGCACATAATTACGGTGCTGCGGATGCCACTGAAACACCGCGGACCGAAGAAATTAACATTCTCACGAAGTCAAAGGCCAAAGGACCTCTCGCAGGATTCGGCTACCCACGGCGTTGCCCGTGCTAAATCATGTGACCGCGATTCATTGGCAGCGCCATCGCGCATCGTTTTCGCGTGCACCCCCCTGAAGGGGGAGCGGCCCATCGATCGCGCTGTCGATCGCGATCCACGCGGATTCTGTTTCCGGACGAGAGCTGAGGTGGACGCTCCCGGAATCTCGTGCGCAGTGTCGGCGTTTCTTTTATCTTTCCCGGCCCGGAGCGACTGCAGGAGCGAGGCCCGACGAGCAGTGAAGACGTCGAAGAAGCCGGTGGGGTTACCCGTGCGCATATTATTTGTGTAAGGCCACGAGCACGCTGAGGGGGCTGTGCTTGTGCTCTGGGGTCGCCGTCCGCATGCATTCGTGTTTGTATCGGTTCCGTTCGCTGCGCAAGGTGCATAGCGAACTTCGTGTAAAGCGTGCAGGCGACGCCAAGTACGAGGGGCCTTCTCCCCGCGTGTCGTAGGCCGTCGAGAGAGTGCGGTTGCGTTCGAAACGAGCCCCGGGAAATTATTGTCGTGGTAAGATCATCGCCATTGAAAGATTATCATTGTTGCCGGATTACTGTCTTTGTAAGATTGTCGCTGCCTCGTGTGTCGGCATCTCGGGAGTGAGTTAGAGTGCGTGCGTGTGCGCGGCGGAAGCGTATATCCCGGCAGCGGCTGGAAAGCGTGTAGTTTCCATGTGCTTCCTGCGTGCTCTCCCGAGTGTCGTACGTATTTCGCGTAATCGTCGGTCGTGCCATGTGTAATATCTGCCTATCGAATCGTTATGTGTCGCGTTTATCTGAAATCATGTCGGATGTCATAGCGCCCGTTGCGTAAATGAGTGTAGTGTGTCGTGTATAATTTTGTGCGTTGTGTCGAGCCTACCATGGGCATAGATCGGGTGATATCGGGTGCGTACCGTGCGTGAATCCTGGCCCGCCCGCCGTAATACCGTGTGGTCGCAAAATTCTAAGCGTAGCGGGGTAGAAACTCTGGGGCCTGGGCGGCGATCCGCCCGCGTAATTCCGCGTCGCCGTTACACGACTACGACCTCGTGTCGGTTCTCGGATTATTCCGGACGCGCTTGTTACAATCTTTCTTTTTGTTATTAATTTTCCTCTTTCATCAACTATATGAAGTTGTTATTATTGTTACGTCCGGTGGACGTAATCATTTCCATCCACGATTTCTCCGTTCGCGAATGTTTGCTCAGATAAAGGGCTTAGAATAAGATAAAGTTTATTGGTCATCAATTGGTGGACAAACATCGACTCAATGAGATCGACCGTTGTCTGCCTCCTTGGAAAGATTTATTTCAAATAAGATTATAAGAACGAACAAAAGAATTTCGAAAACAGATAAAATCTTTTTTTTATATATACATATTTTATCCGCGGTAGTAAAATCCGATTTCAAAATGCGCCCAAGATCCATATGTTCCAAAATAAGAAAAATAAATATTGTCTAGACATACCGTCGCAGCTATAAAATCTGTCCTTCAACCAAGGGGCGATGACTTACGAACCAGCACAAAGGGATGTAATAAAATTTAATCTCAAAACAAACTCTAGATTTCTGAAATTTCGTAAGAGAAGAAAGTTATCTCCTCAGAAAAAAGGCGATTTATCTGTTTTCAACTATTAAAGCCCCGACCGGAATTCAAGACCTCAAGGTCACTTAATAAAAGAAGAAATCGATGACTAATAGAAATCCAGAAAAACAGTGCTTTTGTTAAGCAGAAGTAGGCATCCCCAAACTCCGGGATCGCGCTAGAACGAAGTCCTAATGGATGACCAATCAAACTAAAATCGAAATGGTGAGGGTAGCGTCTCACCGAAATCTGTAGCACCTCCAACCAATAGCTATAAGACTTAACAATGTAAGACAAGCGGAGCAAATTACTTTAAACTAGATTAAGTGAAGGTTAACGAATCGGGAATAGCCTCATCAATACTACCTTGCCAATCAGACTCTAAATCTTTCAAACCGAGACATCCCACATCTCTTGAGATTCCCTATATAAACCGGGAACTTTCCCAGATCTCGCTCTCACTCAGATCGCTCAGCTCTCTCTCGGACCGCTCAGATCTCAGATCTCTCAAACCTCTCAGATTGGCATCCGCTCTCGGAATATCGTCCTCACTGGATATTGCCGCGAATCTTCATCCGCGAGTTTAGTTAATTGAAAAAGTGCGCGAGTGATCCAAAGTACCGTGCGACACAGCCAAGAGCAGCGAACAACCGACATCACACTAGCAAAAAGTAAATTTGCTCTTCACCTTCTCTTCACGCGAATAATCACTTCGAGACCCTCGGTGGTCTGTTCCACGAACTGTCTCTAATTGCCCTCGTCGTTTTCAATTACGAGCGCTGAACTTGTCTCTTTTCCTCTCCTCGTCCGCGTCTCTATTATTACTACGGCGAGCACGATTCTTTTGAATCCTTAATTTCGCAGTTCTCTCAACAATTTTCTTCGCTGGAACCCGGTACCTACACCATAGGCCCGGATGATTTCAGTGTCGAGGAAATTTATTTCGCGGTCGCTAGGCTCAGGCCTCACGATTCGATTCCACTATTTCTCCATAACTCCCCCTTCCCTTATATAATTCTCGTCCTTTTCTTTTACAATTTCTTTCCCCCTTCCACCGCCACGCTGGAGGAGCTTTCCGAGGAATAACGGCGATTTCATTAACATGTAAATGTACATATGTACATATAGACATATTTATCCACTCATAATGTTTATTATCTTAGTAATTTCCGATATTCACTCTCCTGCTCATCCCCTTGTATTCAAGTCAATGTAATTGTAATCTCGATTATTGTTTTAATATCGGAATTACTAAGCCCTTGAATTCTCGAATCGCGCTATGAATCTTAATTATAATGTTCAGACATAATCTTAGTTAGGCTAGTAATAAACTATTTGATTGTAACCTCGCTTAACATTTTGAAATAAAAAGGCTATTAAACTCATTCAATTAATCTGTAATACTCAAATTTGTAGATATTATGAATTATGTTAATTTAGATTGTAATAAACTCGATTTTTAAGTTTAAATGCAACTCTCTTTATTTCAGGAGACACGGTAGTGGCTTGGTGTCAAGTGTTCAAACAAGCCATGCCGGGTCTCTTAACGCGAGCCGTCGCGTTGCGAGCACCCGAGATTTTGAGATCTCAATAACGGTCGAACCGATTAAGTTCTAACTAGATTTAATTGATAGCTTGGGTTCGATTTATATAATAAAATATTTTTTATTTTTTTCTACATGTCCTACGAGCGGAGATATTGCAATGCAAAGTCCGAAATGTAGGAATTTCAGATTAAGAAACGTCATTGTCATCATTATCGTCGACCAGTTGCGGGGTGGGGGAAGTGTATTTTTACAATTTCTGACACAAGAGGCGCTAGAATTTCTAATCTTGCAGCCTCACACACATCGATCATATGTATATGTAATCGATCATATGTATATGTAATTGA
>NW_012027590.1:0-430 GCF_000956235.1 Wasmannia auropunctata
AACTCCTCGACGAGTCGTCGCCTCTCGACGCTGTTCCGACCATGACACTCATGTCGCGATATACGTAAAAAAACACGCAAAACTGACGCGAATCGACTGACTCGTTTTCTCGATGCGCGATTCAATTTATAATAATGCCGGCTTCGCGAAGTTCCTCGACTATCGACAGTATCTCGTTGTCGTGAGCGTTGTTGCCCGCGCGACGGGAAGCATCGAGCAATCGGAGTCGATCCACCAGCTCGTTGGGATCATCCCAGTGAACGTAATCGATCTCGTTGTCCGTCAACGTCATGGCGACAGGCAAGCCCAGTCCCTTTCTACGTTTCAGATGCTCGGATATGAGCGGCTTGATAAACTCCGTGTACTTCGTTCCCCTGTTGCCCTGATGCGTTCGCCCTCTTTGTAAGCACGGTTGTAGAGGTTTGTTGCA
>NW_012027590.1:3002-3468 GCF_000956235.1 Wasmannia auropunctata
GGAAATCACGATTCCCGAGGGATCGTACGAACTGCGAGCGATCGAAACCTTTTTGAAAAGCGAGATTCTGCAACGGAAAGGTGGAACGTCCGACTGGAGCAACGCCGACCATGACTATCCGATAGTGCTCCGCGCAAACCACAACACGATGAGATGTGAGATCTGGTGCGCCTACAGAATAAACTTTAGCAAGCCCAACAATATCGGATCGCTGCTGGGATTCTCGCCGCTACGTGTACTGCAACCGCGACTGTGGGACGAATCGGACGAGTCGATCAACATAATGAAAGTAAACATTATTCGTGTGGAGTGCAACGTGACCGCGGGTGCGTACAGCAACGGCAAGAGCGCGCACACGATCCACGAATTTTCGCCAAGCGTGCCAGCGGGATATAAATTGTCGGAAAGGCCGTCGCAGATTATTTACCTGCCAGTCATCGTACGGAACGTAACGGATCTGACGATA
>NW_012027590.1:15911-16862 GCF_000956235.1 Wasmannia auropunctata
TTATGGATTGCAAATGATTTTTCATTATATAGATGAGAGACTGTTTCACAGACAGATTCTACTGTCATATTGTTGTTGGCAAATTTATTCAGTATAAACTTTCCATGTTCGCAATCTTGGTTTTTTAAAAATAAACGCCATTTTTCTTTGCAAAGCAAGTTATTATTAGAAAAAAGCACATCAATATAACTTTTTTCGAAATATTCAATTAAAACCCTGGTGTGAATATTTTATGATCGCACGCATTATTACAAACTTTTTATCAAGTCGGATACCGAGTAAAGAGCGCTTATATATAAACCTGCTCGTAGTTTTTTATGAACTTTTTCTATTCATCGCTGTTTATAATTTGTATATTATATCCTTTATTATTATTTTCTATAAACTGTGCTAAAATGTTAATTAACTGTAACTCGGTAGCAAATAAATTATTGTCTATAATATAAATATCATTTTGAATTAGACTATTATGGATTGCAAACGATTTTTCATTATATAGATGAGAGACTGTTTCACAGACAGATTCTACTGTCATATTGTTGTTGGCAAATTTATTCAGTATAAACTTTCCATGTTCGCAATCTTGGTTTTTTAAAAATAAACGCCATTTTTCTTTTCAAAGCAAGTTATTATTAGAAAAAAGCACATCAATATAACTTTTCTCGAAATGTTCAATTAAAACCCTGGTGTGAATATTTTATGATCGCACGCATTATTACAAAATTTTTAACAAGTCGGATACCGAGTGTTCCAAACGCATAACGTCGCATCAAGTCGCGGTCATTCTCAGGCTTGATTTTGCGATAGCACTGAGTCACGAACGAGATCGCAGGTGCGCCGTCCTTGGCCGCGCAACCTGTAAACTAGAAAACATCTGAGCCAAAGGGGAGAGTTGATTTTGAGAAAACAGCTGATCTGCTTCCGCGTCAGCTGATGATCACGTGCGTTGCC
>NW_012027590.1:29000-29702 GCF_000956235.1 Wasmannia auropunctata
AAATATAAGCGCTCTTTACTCGGTATCCGACTTGATAAAAATTATGTAATAATGCGTGTGATCCTAAAATATTCACACCAGGGTTTTAATTGAACATTTCGAGAAAAGTTATATTGATGTGCTTTTTTCTAATAATAACTTGCTTTGAAAAGAAAAATGGCGTTTATTTTTAAAAAACTAAGATTGCGAACATGGAAAGTTTATACTGAATAAATTTGCCAACAACATTATGACAATAGAATCTGTTATGTTCGTGATAAGGGAACGTGTCAAAGGAAAACTACTATGTTCGGAAATTATGTATATTGTATATTCGGAATACAGAAAGCAACCATGTGCACGCGTCGGTGTCCAAGTGTGTCTCCTGTCGCTCTGGCCTTGTGGCGTCGCGATCGCGCTTGTTGGCGCGTCGGTCGTCGCCTTCCGTTCTCCCGCTCTCTCTTTGGGTAACCAGCGGACCGACAAGATCTGCGAGCGTGAATATCCCGAAAAGTAGGCCTGTAGCCGTAAGCAAAACGAATTGTCCTAGTCTAATCGATCTCATCGTATTAAGGTACACCGCGTCGAATCGCGTTTCCGTGGAATAATGTTTCGTCCGTGTAATTTAGAGATTTGATGGAATTGTTACCGACTACTCTCCCGACATTTGTTCAAGTACGCGCGAGCACGTCTGGGGAGCATCGCCAAGCATGTGTTTCGCGG
>NW_012027591.1:0-1784 GCF_000956235.1 Wasmannia auropunctata
AAATGCCTTTTAGCATTTTTACGTCTCGCTACCAGAAATCGCCCGAAATCCTCTTTCTACATTTCGGTAACGCAGCGAGACAAAAAGCAGCACGGGAGAGAGGGGAGTGTGTCCGTGAGACAAACAAACTCGCTGCTCGAGCTCCGAGTCTGTTAGCTGGCGGTGAGACAAGAACGACCGAGATTGATGTCCGTCCTTGTCTAACTAACCTACTCGCATTCCTGCACATAGCACGGAACACAACCGTGGACATAGCACGGATCACCACCAAAAGATCGTGGACATAACCGACAAAATCGTGGACATTGGCTACGTAGTTCAATGTCCACTTTCCAGAGGCGCTGAAACCAGCTCAATCGCCGGTCCCCGCTAAATCGCGGGCATGGCCGCTCTCAGGATCCTCTCTGGCGAAAGCCATCTGTTAGCGAAATGCAGTTAGTACGCCTGGCTGACCGATGTCAGCGCCACTCGAGATCTATAAGTTTTCCCGCGATATCGATACTATCGATCCCGGTGATCGATATCGTTAGAGCAACCACCGTTGTCGCTATCGTCGACGACAAGTCATTGCTCCAAGCCGTTGCTCCGATATTCGGAGTCGAGCAATAAGTAGCGAGGAAAGCAGACGTGCGGGGCTTTACCTCCCGGTTCGCGCGAGCGCTCGATCAGTATTACGTGTACCATGACTCCTCTGAATCTGTTAAATAAAACTGAGAGAACTAAACATAAAGCATTTATTACAAAAAGCATATCCTCTCTTTCAAAATCCCATCCTCGTCGCCAGTCGTACGAATGGACATCCAGACATCGAATACAAACCATAGATTCAGAACTTTATTCGCCAAAAAGAGACTTTACAGTAGTATTTCTACACCTGTTACTTCATCTGTTCCTTCTTCGCTTACACCAAGTGTTGAGAAACCATTAAAGACGTATTCTGGTCCCGAAGTTAAGAAGAAAGTTCATTTCGCAACGTTTGCCGTCGCTCGGCGGGGAGTATTGTGGCAGTCTGCGGAAATATGATGCCTCTCCACGACTGACGTCGATCAACATTTCCAAGATTCCTATTTCACCGACACTCTGTATCTCATACATCATTTCATTTCACACAGACTCTCACACACAAACTTACACTTTATGATATTCTTTTTAATCAGATTGTATTTGATTAAAAATCAATATTTACATAACGACACAAAATAACATTCGTTCATTTATTTATATAAACATTCATTCTTCAATGTATCAGCATCAGTGACGGTTTATATTTTATCTTCCGGATTAATTTTCTTGATATACAATAAAAGTCTTAAGATTGACTAGCGAGTACCCACAAACATATAGCAATTTGCGCCCTCTATCCTCTCCGATTTTATTAGATCACTAGGGGAACACCCGCGGAGCTTGTCACTATTATCCCTAGACAGAAGTCTTACTTTCACGGTTACACAATAATTTCCATAAAAAAAGAGGGAATGTTGTTGGTAGCAACGAAAATCTCTAAGCATCCATAATTTAGTTTCTGCGCGGTGGTAACATTGCAGTGTAGGCTGCGATAACTTTTTGGCGCGCGCGTATGTCAACTAATAATATTTTAAAAACAGATGAAAAATCCATTGTAATATTTAAATAATTAAAATGAAATTAAATATAAATGACAAATAACTGCAAATGCAACATAAAATGTAGAGATTAAAGAGGTTAGATAAATAATTAATTGAATTTTATACTATATATAAAAATGCATAATTTATTAATTATACATAAATTAGAATGTTGTACAG
>NW_012027591.1:1804-2149 GCF_000956235.1 Wasmannia auropunctata
TCAAGACAGCGAGTATGATAAAAACGGGAAAATGTATGTACAAGTTTTTTATGGAAAGTAAATGGACAAAGTGTATAAATCTGCATGATTTATTATTACTTTTTTTTGCAAATAGTAAAATTTTTAATTAAAAAAAAAATTATTCGTCGAGACGCGAACGGGCACGCAGCGATCTCACGATTACTATAGGCAGACACGCTACCGCCGAGCCGAATGAGCTTTCTGAAAGTAGAAGTTCAAAACTTATTGCTATCGCACTTGCTATTTATTAAACTAAAATAGCTAAATTTTACATAAAATCGCTTAGAAATAAAAAAATTAAAACGTCAAATATTTCTGTTATTT
>NW_012027591.1:3486-6743 GCF_000956235.1 Wasmannia auropunctata
GCGAGAGTGCGAAGTGAACGGTCCCCGGGTACACGCGCACCCTTGCCACCCGGTACGCGCAGGCGCCCCGGTCGCCGCGGCGGAGTGGGGGGAGCAAATAGACACCACGCGCTACCGACGCCGGGAATATAAAAGGCCAGGGACGAGAAGGCAAGGCACCTTCTTTCCGCCCAGCCTAGCGAGCGAACCACTTCGTCCGCCTGAGCTCCGCCACTTATTCGAAGGATTCAGAGGTCGTGTTTGCGCTGCCTCTCTCGTGCCATCACGGGCCTCCGATAAGACCCCATCCTACAACGAACCGCTCGGCAACATCGGGGTCATGCTTTCGTGGCCTCGAGTCTAGTTATCTGGACACCGGGCACGCAGAGGTTCAACTCCTTCCCCTCATACTCGCACCGCAAAAATAACAGAGCGATTTCGCTACCGCGTCCGCGTACCGTCCGTCCAACCGACCCCATCGACGCGAGCACGGGGCCAGAGGCCTCACGTAGTGGAAACATTCCTTGTACATAGTTGTAAATACGTCCGTCCGCGCGCAATAAACTCTACTGTAACAGGGCCCCCATCCCAAGGGGGTGCTCAACAACCACGAAATAAACGTAGATTACTACCGAACCTTGAGTCTCCGATTATTCTGATCCCGCGCCTTTCCCTCCGCACGAACCACGTTTTTAGCCCTGGCTCCGGCGAGCTAGTCCGAGCGCTAAAACGAACGGTTGTCACAATTTCTTTCTTTATTTTCATAAATTTCATTATATTTCTCTTGACCTTGATATCTTCGGATTAACAATATATTTATAATTTTTTAAATATTCAATATTGCTATACAATGCCATGCATTTCTTTATTATTTTTGTC
Source organism: Wasmannia auropunctata (assembly GCF_000956235.1). Lineage (NCBI taxonomy): Eukaryota > Metazoa > Arthropoda > Insecta > Hymenoptera > Formicidae > Wasmannia > Wasmannia auropunctata. The sequence goes on from NW_012027591.1 coordinate 4,345, forward strand.
AAACAAGAAGGAAAATTAAAGAAGAATAGAGAGTATTAAAATGTTTATTTATTTGCGACAAGATTTGAAAGCTTATATAAAGTATGTAATAGATCTAAATTATCTGTATTAGTCTCTATTTCCTTCCAAATTTTTTGAAGCTTTTCCTCTCTTTGTTTCAAAATTTCCCGCTCTAATCTCGACCAGAATTTGGGATGTTTGATAAAACTATGTATATTTTTCTGGTGCTCAGAAAGGTGAGCTGTAAATAAATATTAAATTTTAAAAACAATATTTTTTAAAGTCTTAGCAATGGGGCGTTTATACATATAATTATATGTATACCTAAAAATACAATAATTTTTGTTTCAGCTCACAATTGTGCCTTTTTCTGACACATTATTTGTTATATTAACTTGCTGGTAAACACAGAAAGAACCGGGCTTAAAATCATATTTATGCATGTTTTATAATATTTAATAAATGATTGCAGATAATTGCAGTTGTCAAAAATAATATTTATAATTATTTGGAAGCCTTCTACTATTAGCTTTTCTGATAAGAAAGCTAAACATAAAAATGATTTTATTGTTTCCCGACTGAAGTTCTTATTTTTTGACTTCTCTTTCAGCACATTTTTCAGCTTCGTCTACTGATGCCTATAATAAAAAATCAACATGAGGAAGAAAATTCATGTGCATTTCATTTTTATTACCATATGTATATGGTTTTCTATTATCTAGCTGATTATAATGGAAGAAATAGCCAATAAATTTAGCGTGAAAAAAATTGTTTTTAACGCTTTCTCTACGGCTTTCTCGAAATCAGGCATCGCTATGTCAGGTCTTATTTCAACTGTATTAAGAACTTATTGTGTTCAAATGGCAATGTAATTTTCCGTTTTACATCCTTTCATTATTGCGTAAACAATTGAAAATGTCTGAAATTTAAAAGCAATTAAATTTATTCACATATTTATATACAAATTAGAATGCAATTGCAATTGCAAAAACAAGTGCCTGTAACAATTAAATAATGTAGCTAATAAATAAACTAATGAATTAATGAATTGTTTTACTTATTCTGTTATTATGGCTCATCAAAATTGTCTACAATTGACATTTCTTATTTTTTAAATGCGGTACTGATGCAAACTTTCCATAAAATAACTTTCCATAAAATTTTCCATTAATTTGATTAATAATTAATTCTATTAGAGTTTTGTCAATTAAAAAGATGGTTTTTGTATCTTTTTTTAAATGATAAAATCAACAAAGAAAGAATCTGCTATGTCTATCATTATCAATTGTTGTTAATTTTTGTTCCTCAAAAATTTGTACAACTCATTAAAATCTTTTGAACTCCGTTCAAGGTTCTGTTTCTTTTATGATCAATACATTTTTCTATATTTTCATTGGTTGTTAAATCTAGCAATAAATCGTATATATCTCTATATACGTTGCGACCGCACTCACAAGCGTGGTGCAACTTCGTCGCTCGTCCGACAAGCTCGATTCGGCGGAAACGGTGTATCTCAGTCTAACGCGGGATAAATCGTCAATCAGGCCTCTCGCCTGCAGAAAACGGGAACGAGAATTGGGCATCAGGCACGTTATAGAAAGTGCCGCTCTAATCGGAAATTTCGTTGTTCGGAAATATAATGACTCGATAGGAACTAATAATTGATCGCGCAATTAGACGCGGATTCCGCGCGACGGTCGGACCAGGACGGCGATAACCGGCCTCTCAGCTACGGTAACGGTAGAGGGGGTGGCTCGAGGGAAGACGGTCAAGGTTCGAGGAGCGAGAATATTCTGGAAGAAATAGCAGTGATTGATAACAATAAGAGTAACAAATATATTTAACAAGCAAGTATTACAGTTTGGTAGTATGAACGATACACGACAGGGGACGAGAACACTCGAAACGCGAAGCAATACTGCCTGCACAAAATTAACGGAGACTCGTAATTCGCGTACTCTACGATTGTACTACGGGATCGTATCTCGGACAAACGGAAAATCAAGGCTTACTTCTCTTCGGTGGTATGACTCGCTAATTACATGTTTCTTGCATCCGCGTGACATGCGGAATCAGAAATCATGCAGTGCGGGCGTGATATTCGCTAGTACGCCGGCGCGGAGCACTCGACGTACACGGAAAAACGTGATCGACGCAAGCTGAATCGAAAATAGGTGACGAATACGCCCCGCGGGATCCCGTCAGTGGCGGATTATACACGAGGCGCATGAGGCGCACGCCTCAGGCCCGCTCATTGCAAGGAGCCCGGCCCTGCGACTCGCATACTCGTTGATCGCCAATTGTCAGCTCGTGTGCCTCGTGTATACGGCCGTGCGCCCGGCGCCGTATATGTTGACTGTTGTTCACTTGTCAGTCGCGACTCGTGTGATCGTGTCTTG
>NW_012027591.1:6994-7560 GCF_000956235.1 Wasmannia auropunctata
TACTATATAAAAGAAAGTTTCACTTTAATTAAAATTAACATTATTCATTATTCCTTCCTATTAATTTCTTATTTTAGATTTAAATTTAAGATGAGTTATAAACACGCTTCTGGTTCTGAAAAACGAAAAAAACAAAAAATTATAGAAGAAGCAAAAAAACAATTACCAAAAATAACGAACTTTTTTACAAAAGATAATGAAGTACATGATGAAAATATATCAGATTCAGAGAAAGGCGAACAGATGATTAATAAAACGAGTAAACATTTATTGTTAGATATTGAAGAGCCTGGTTGTTCTTTTATATCTGCATCGAGTGAAGTCTGTAAAGTACATGAATCTATCGAGACTGATATTAATACAAATATCCAAAAAGAAAAAAAGGACAAAGCTAGTCAACAACAAATAATACAAGAATATCAAGAAAAAGAAATAATAAATAGTAATAAAATTAAGAAACTTCTCAAAGTGTCTGAATGGCCTGCTGAAATTGTTAAGACTGATAAGTTTATAGAAAGTATAGTTACAAATAAACCAAAGAGCGATACTATCGAAGATACAGGAAA
>NW_012027592.1:0-765 GCF_000956235.1 Wasmannia auropunctata
AGCGAGAAAAACAGAAAGCCGGCCATGATACTCCTGTGTCGGCGTTGCGAGCGCCATGTGGAACGCAGCCGAAGTATTCACTCTAAACTAAGCATGACAGTCGATGGAAAAGCAGTGCAACAAAGAGCCATTTTTGAGCATATTCCTCTCTTTCTCTTCCAATTTCGATTACACGCACTTATCTAATAAATTTATTTTGAAATCTTGCGAAATCGTCAGAATTGTTACATACACGACTAAGAAAAGACGTGCACGCTCGTCGAGTAAAAGAAATGCGGCGATGCCTTCGTGAAAAAATGTACTTTTTAAAAACAAACTTTTTTTTTATCATGCGGAAATGATATCTCGAGCCTAAAAAATTTCGCACAAAGTACAACCCAATTTTTGTGGTGCGCTCGTAATTTGTTGCTCGCCGCAAAATGCAATGTAAAATCAACGACCTGCCCGACGAATTGCTGGAGTATATCCTAAGCCTGATACCACCTTACAAAGATCTCCAGGAGTGTAGGCTTGTCTGTAAAAGATGGTACCGCGCTACCAAAAGTACTCGCATTTCTTTTATACATTTATTTTTTTGCACGCTTATTATTTGTATGTCAGACATATAAATAGTAATAAATACGTTATGTACGTTATATATCCTGATGTAGAATAAATTTGATATACTGATATATGTTTATATGTACCGTTAACTAGATGTGGTAGAACACAATGAAGCACATTTTCAAAAGTCTGTCGCTTTTGGATCTTTGCTGTGGGATTCGT
>NW_012027592.1:12835-13448 GCF_000956235.1 Wasmannia auropunctata
TGGGAAAAGCTGATTGGTTCATTGCCTCCCCACTATTTTTAGCCTATCTAGTTACGTCTCCTTATTCTTACTTCATGCCCTTCCACCATGGTTGAAAGGCATTAACTACGGATTCGTGTGGGATTCAGTTCATTCGGTGTGTGAGCCACGGACTGAGGAAGACGTTTTTCTGGCCGAGAGATTCTAGAATCTTCGCGAAGGTATACATTAAGTACGAGGTGAGTGTCGTCGAAAGCTCTTTCTCTCTCTCTCTCTCTTTCTATCCCCCAATTTTAATTTTGCCGAATTGCGAATTCGTTAATTTACTTCCTGCTCGATTCCAACGCGTGACGCGCTCAGTGAGAACGCACACTTAGGCGATGCCAATGGTGGGAAACGAACGTCTTGAAATTTGAAACTAGGCCTATGGCACGCGAAGAAGAAAAACGTACCAACGATTATGTAGCGCGATTCAAATTCGAAAACGAGAACATCTAAAAAGAACCGTAATACACGGAGCCTAAGGAATGCAGAGGGGAAGGAAAAGAAAACAACTAGAGACAATGACGAATGACTCGTCACGCGTGTATCACATGTGTTTTACATTCGTATCCGAATTTCGTCACACTTTTTT
>NW_012027592.1:15892-16446 GCF_000956235.1 Wasmannia auropunctata
GTAGCGTTTGTAATATCGCTTGACGCTTGCATGGTATCAGTCTGTGGGGAGAAATCGCAGAATTAGATTGTTGTAATCTAGTCGATGAATCAGAGTGAAATCGAAAACAAGATAGGACAACTTGATAATTTACTTGACCCACGACTTGATGATGCTACCAGGTGTCGTCAGCAGCGACGGGACAGATCGTTTCAGCTTAGGGCACACTTGACCCTCCAGGAAGAAATACGCGAACCACTTGACATCGTCCACTGTCAACGAGTGCTCGATGTCCATCGGTGGTAGTGACCATCCAGCTTTTCCGGAAGTACCGGACACACGGCAGATGAGCTTTCCGGTTCTTTGATTGTACCTGTAAATAAAAGTTTTTTAATGATATATTCGATTACATAATAAAAACTATTATTTTTACAAGTGAAAAAGAAATTATAAAATAATTATATAACAAGGTGAAAATACCTTGGCGATGGATCAGCCAATGGCGCGCGACGAGACGGCACAACGTGGACGCGAATTTCGGCAGCCACTCGATCGCCGTGACGCCTCGCATGTTA
>NW_012027593.1:0-402 GCF_000956235.1 Wasmannia auropunctata
CTTTCAGATATTTTAATTTCATTAACGGCATTCGAAAGAGAATCGTTTGTACCCGTTTGTACCTCCTTAGTTTTCGTTTGTACCTCAAGGAGTTCGGAGATACAGCGTTTTTCATTTTCAGAGCAACCCTTGTACAGCGATCTCGGCCATTTTACAAGATATCGAAAAGCGGCCAAAAGCATTCGAAAGAGAATCGTTTGTACCCGTTTGTACCTCCTTAGTTTTAGTTTGTACCTCAAGGGGTTCGGAGATACAGCGTTTTTCATTTTCAGAGCAACCCTTGTACAGCGATCTCGGCCATTTTACAAGATATCGAAAAGCGGCCAAAGGCATTCGAAAGAGAATCGTTTGTACCCGTTTGTACCTCCTTAGTTTTCGTTTGTACCTCAAGGGGTTCGGAGA
>NW_012027593.1:12938-13493 GCF_000956235.1 Wasmannia auropunctata
TAAGCCGTTTTTTTAAATGAGCTTCTTCATCCAAGATAACGATATTGTCCTAATCAAAATCTTGTGAACAATTTAGTCAATGGTCTGTTATAACGGAAGATTGTATAGTGTTTCTATTAATGTCATTTTTATGTTCTGAAAATATATTTTTTATACTTTAAATGTTTTCCGTATTTTATATTAAATCTATTACGATTGTGAGAGATAGCTTCCCAGAATACTGTACCATTATTTCTTTAATAACTATTACCATTTGGATTAAAATAGAAAGTGTTGAATAGGAATAAAAATACAGTCCGCTTGGGTTTTATTGTTCAAAAATAACTGTATAATTAAAAATAATTTCCAGTATTATACATATACTTTTTAATTTTTTGTAATAAAATTTCTTTCATGTTATTTTTAAATACAGGGTGTCCCGTAACGCTTAATTAATATTTCAAGGTGTGAAAGAGAATGAAATTTTGAACTAAAAGTTCCTCTTTCAATTTTAGCTCAGACCATTATTTACAGAATTATTAACGAATAAAGTTAATCAATCAGATCGCGCTTAAC
>NW_012027594.1:0-1105 GCF_000956235.1 Wasmannia auropunctata
CTCAACGCCAACTCGATAATGTGACGTTGTCACATAAACGTCACACAATCGCATATGTACAGTCTATGCGAAATGTTTTTATTGAATTACGCTTGTTTTTATTGAATTATTAGTCATATGGAGCAACTAACTTTTGACTGGAACTTGCACGATAAAATAACCTTAAGTAACGCGCAAATGATTACATCGAATATATTTTCTTGGTACAATATGCTTCTTCAAATTTTCTTTTTAAATCAAGATGATTTAAAAGGAAAATTAAAATGGCAAATTGTGATTAAAATGGCAGTCGTTTGAATGCCACAGTTGGAGGCAAACAATAACGTAACGCTAAGTTTTCGCGGAAGCAAAATCAGTTCTAAATTGCAAGACTTCCATAAAGCATTCTGTATGTATAGGGGACGTTATTTCTCAACGTTTCTATAACAACCCTTCTTCAATGTTGTATGCTTCGATGTTGTATAATTTCTTGTTGTGTAATATAAGGGGTGCGTTTAAGTTTCTATCGTTTGATGTACTCCATACAAATTGCGATATGCTCAATCGAGTAATATTATTTGCTTAAAAACGGACATAATTCCCTTACTAATACCTATATTTAAAAACTTTAATTATTACAGTATATTTTTAGATATCTTGTTTTCTAAAATTTAATGTTTTACTCATATGAACACCCAAAAAAAAATATTCTAATTATAAAGTGAAATTTCCTCTAATCCTATATTTTAAGCGAAAACTTTTACAGAAAGAGTATTCCTGTTCCAATAAAGTGAACTGTTCATCTAAAATCTATTAGATATTATTTTTCGGCTTTCCTCTTGTATTAAGAGGAATATGTTTTTTTCAAGCGGAATGCTCTCTTACATGCGATATGAGTAACACGAAAAGCAATGTGTATCGGCTGCGTTCTGTCGCGTGACGATTGATTGAAGTGTTGCGCTGCATTTGCAAAAACAGACGCAGTTAGACTGCGTTTTGTTATTCGTTGTACATACTGAAAAACTACAGTACAAATAATGTGCATTATAAATATAGATTTACAGTACAAGATTTGTACTGTAAATGCAAGACGAAATTATTCTAAATATAGATCGGAAGAGCACAC
>NW_012027594.1:7714-8684 GCF_000956235.1 Wasmannia auropunctata
TCTCTACTCTCATTATCTAGCTTTATTGTATTTTCATGAGGCTTTAGGTTAAAAACAAAATTTCTAAAATAAACACTATTATTCCCACTATCATTAACAAAATGCGTATCAATTTGTCTCGGAAAACTGTCATTTATTGCCATACGATAAATGTAAAAATTTAGCAGGACATAAAAGGAAGTGTTAATAAAAAAATTAAAAATTAAAAAGTTTTGTGTACTACGCCATTTAAGGTAAAGAAAAGATGAGAGCAGCGGATGCTTTAACAAGTGTTTAAGATTGCTGTCGTCGGCGATATACATGAATACTACTGTTGTATTTTAGTAATATATGGCTTTTATTACGTGGTTCGTACAAAAAGACAATTTCACACTTATTAACTCCGAGCGAGAAAATACTAAGAGAATAGTATTCCGGATTTAGACACGTGCTCTCACGTGCTCGTCTCGTGGTCGACTCTTCGCCCCGGTGGCCCTGCGCACCCGATTTCGTACCGAATCCACTTACGCCAATCAGCGTCTTACACGAGAGTTCGGCACGGGTTGCTCCAATTATCTGTTCGCACGAATGCTCGCAACTCGCGTTCTCTTTAAATGCCTATACCACTTCACGCAATACATATATATATAACAACTACCAATTCAGGAAACTTGCGAATATCCGAATCCTGTATCTGTGAATCGTGGTATGGCTTCAAACAGCGATAATTGAACTCAATTTTGGACTCTTTCGTTTGTTCGTCCAACTTCTGCATATACCTATCAAAATAGCTTGATAATGTGATCATCGGAATGTCCGCAATAGGCGGTGTGTTGCACTTGTTCATATGACCGATATAGCAGTCTTGGTTGAGAAAAAAATCAATTGCTTCTTTATAGTCTGATTTGGCCGCGTAATGCAGTGGCGTATTACATTCATCTGTTAAATAAAATATTGTCAATAAAAATTATAATACATATTACAATTAAAA
>NW_012027594.1:8704-9981 GCF_000956235.1 Wasmannia auropunctata
GTTCAGACGTGTGCTCTTCCGATCTATTCATTCTTTCGAAAGTTGTAAACCGTGTTTATGTGCGATTTTTATTCTATTTTGCTCTATCTTGAAGTTTGCCTATTTTTAGAGAATAGAACAGGTGATCCTTTAATTTTTTGGACCAGTGTATAACGATGCCGCATTACTTTTGTGAATCACGACTTATTAAATGTTATAATGCAATCGAGTACACTGCTTGTATACAGGTATAGTATCTCTATATAATACAAACTTGTGGACTTCTGTACACATTGCCAAGATGCGGTAGCGTTGCACGCCATTCTTTTGCATGCATAATTCTGAACATTAATACTTCCCGTTACTTCGGATACGTAAATATCAGATACAATATTGATTACGTACGTTTGATACCAAAAGTAAACATGCAACATATATAGTGTAAAAAGTTTATAGAACTCGGAAAAACAGTCGCGTATAAAGAGTAATTTCCGTTCAATGTACCATTCTACATCCAGTATAATTCGACTGTTTTTCCCAAGTTCTAGAAACTTTTTACACTATATATACACAAAAGAACATTTGCTCTTTTACAAATAAGCATTATAATATAATTGCATATTATAATTGTCACAGCATTTTACAGCAATATTTATTAATACATCTGTGGAAAATAAGATATAAAACTCACTCTGGACTTTATTGTAAAACTTCAGTCCTATTCGATTCCATCGCTTCCTGCAACTTAGTTAACGCATTCATTATTTTTTAATACATCATTATCCGAAAGTTGACTTTTATTGAAGATAATTTGCTTAGCTTGTTTAAGTATATTGTAATCCATTTTCAAAGTAAATTTGTTTAAAAAATATTTCTTGAAAAAACACTTGCTATCATAAATCTTATAGCTGACTCGGCCATCTTATAACTGTGGAAACAGAAAAATATTACTAACGAGGTTACCGAAATATTTTCTAGGCAATTTGCCGATCGTGCAGGCGATGTTCTCGAAGTAGGAAACCTGATATAACCGGTGAATAAAGCCATTCAGTTTGGCCTCGCTCAGAATCTTGGTGGTGTCGCTAATTGCCAAACCATTTAGCATACTCATGAATACGACGGGCATGAGAAAAACAAATATCACGAACACAACTCTGCTCCACGCGGAGTCCACGTGCTTCGTGAATGGAACATTGAATTCGCCGTTGAGCATGATAATAGTTTTGATTATCGAGAAAACGGGATTGAAAAAGTTGTTATCCTCGTTATCCTTGAAAAGTTTATGGAAGATAAAAGCA
>NW_012027594.1:10001-10441 GCF_000956235.1 Wasmannia auropunctata
GGTGGATAATAAGATTACTATGATACCGATCTCAAATCCAGCGCCAAGTAACAAAGCGATGGTCAATACGATTAGCAAGATCCGGAAACCGTTCGTCTTCCAATCCTTCACGTATAGACTTTTGTCATCAAAAAAACAGCAAACGAGTTTGAGGAATTCTCACAAGATATAAATTATCAAAAATGTAAGAATGGATATCCATAACCATATATAATCGAAGTCTATAACATCTATAACATCTCTACTCTCATTATCTAGCTTTAATGTATTTTCATGAGGCTTTAGGTTAAAAACAAACTTTCTAAAATAAACACTATTATTCCCACTATCATTAACAAAATGCGTATCAATTTGTCTCGGAGAACTGTCATTTATTGCCATACGATAAATGTAAAAATTTAGCAGGACATAAAAGGAAGTGTTAATAAAAAAATTAAAAA
>NW_012027594.1:10461-20399 GCF_000956235.1 Wasmannia auropunctata
ATAAATCAATTGCTTCTTTATAGCCTGATTTGGCCGCGTAATGCAGTGGCGTATTACATTCATCTGTTAAATAAAATGTTGTCAATAAAAATTATAATACATATTACAATTAAAATATTATAATAAAACGGAGTCCGTGAGGGATTTTTAAAAAATGCGTTAACGATTGAGTTTAGATGTTAAAATGTTTTAATATTATCTAAAAAGTGCTATCTCTTTTCTTATTTATTGTATATTTACCATCCATTAGTTCATGAAGCTTTATTTCTTCTTTATCCAGCATAAATTTCATACACTCTACCCAATCGGATATATGACATCTGTATTAGAAGTGAGATAAGAATATATTCAAATTTTTTTATTGAATTTATTTACAATGAAATACAATGTTCTTTAAAGTACGCTTTGGATACCTTGGATCGCAGTGATACAGGCATCACAAATTTGAAATTTCATATGCATTTTACAGTTCAAATCTGATTTTGTGTAACTTTTTTAGTTCTACAAAATAAAAAATTAATAAAAAATCAACATTATGAGACGACAGATAACATTTAGAAAATCGCGATACTGACAAATATTTTAACAAAAAAAAACTTTCGGAACTGTTATCAAAAGTAACAGAACCGCTAGATTCTAGAAAAGCATACTTTAATAGAAATTATATATTATATGTCATTGTGGCTAAAGTTTTATAAAATAATCTTTCTCACTACTTTTGAGACAGACATTGTATTTAATACTTGCCTTTTAAGTTGTTTCAGCTTGCAGAATTTTATTATAAAATCATTATTGACTATCTTTGGCTTCTTCACTATGTTCAATAATTCCCGAAGAAGAGCGTAACGGTTCTTATCAACAGCCACGTCTGCAGTACGTTTTATTATTAGTTTATTTTGTTCTAATTTATTCTTATTAATTAATTCTTCAGGAGTCAAAATTATACATGTAAACATCCCATACTTTCCAATTCGATTGTTTACTATATGAAACTGATTTAGGATTTCTCTTACTGCCGTGCGAAGATCATTTTCCGTGGCTGTTACCAACAAATCTTCAACTGTTTCCGAAAAAATCACCTCATTATTAAACATATTCTCCAGAAAACTTTTTTCATCGTTAATAGTCAGATAGTAATGGAGATCATTAGTATAAGTTGTAGCAAACTGGTGTGCATGATATTTGTTCGGAAAAAACAGTTTTGGCAGATTCTTTTCTATCATGTCTCGTGTCGTCCGTTTGTGAATATCCATATAATTATCTAAGTTTTGCTCGTGTCTTCGTAGTATTAGTTCTACCATGTCGCACTCTCCCTTCACTGCCGCTAGATAGAGAGCAGGCTGGCCTTCGCTGAGAAATATTAGCGTTAGCACCTTTTTGCAGAAGCACTAAAGCACACCTTCGGTCGTTTCTGTTCACCGCGATATGCAGAGCGGTCTTTCGTCCAGCCTGGAGATTAGGATTTACCATCGGCTCAGCTAGTAAAGCTTTCAACGTGTCGAAATGTCCGCCTTTGGTGGCGAAATGAATAGGCGCGGATTTGAAGAACTTGTTCACCCGGTTAGGGTTTACTCCATCACGTAATAAACTTTTTACGAATATCGTTAGGCCATGTTTAGCTATATTGAGGCATATCTGATTTAAGTTGTTAAATTCGATCATTACAAAATGAGTAATATCATTAAATGATTCATCAGGTATAAAAGGCGGTTGTGCCAAAGCACGCTGTACGATATTTCTGAAAGATTCGAAGTCTTCGTTGTTGATACACGCCGAATTCTTATAAAGATTTTCTAGCTTGGGCATGCCAGGTATCCAGATATTCGTTTTATACATCTTTTTGGGCGCTATTTTGTTGTTAAAAACTTGGAATATCAGTATTGAGTCAGCTATTTTGAAAAAAAATACTGAAGTTGTAATAATTATATTAAATTAATAAGTTTATGGAGAAATAGAATTATTGAGCCTAGTAAAAATATTACTTAAAATATTAAATGTTTTCAGTGTATTTGTTTTAGAAAAAATATAAATCTTCCTTACAAATTTACTTATTTTGAGAAAAATATAAAACTTTATTATAATTTATAAATAAAAGTTAATTATCTACGTGATATATACACAGTTGGAAAACTGCTGTTAAATTTATCTGATTTACCACATTTCATATGTCTCAAATGATATCCAAATTTTTAATATAAGATGAATATATTAGAAAATAACACTAACATTATGTAAAAAATAACGCAAAAAGTGTAATACTTTGATACAATTTGGAAACAAATTGTGCAAGCATATTTCTTTAGTAAAAGTAACATTTATTATATGTTAAATTAACATGTATTTATCTTTTATTCTCTTATTTTATTTCTCTTAGAATTTATGTTTTAAAACTACATTATTTTTATGTTCACTTACTCGTAAATTATGTTATTTTAACATAACTAAGAACATTAAATATCAATTTAACACAATATATTTAAATAACGTAATCAGATTATGTTAAACACTGGAGTACGTTAAAAATTCAATATAAATTTTTAACAAGACCCGTTTTTGACACAATTGAGTACAAAATTTTCCACTATGTACATATGCACGACAAAGTAGATATCAGATGCGAAACAGATATGGAAGAAGTGTTAAGAGACACGATGTTTTACATTACTTAACTTCATAATTCTCTGTACATCGACAAGATTTAATTTGGTAATTCACGTTTAAAAATATGTAGAAAGAAACTTCGCACTATTAATCAATACTTAAATAATTTTAGCGTAATGATGGTCAGTTATACATACGTAAATACGTATCTACATGTACCTGATATCGCGGCTGCAAATAGACTAAAAGGCTTTTTTTTTATCGGCGGATATATCTAATCAAAGCAATTTTGAATGTATCAACGTGCCCCATGTATCAACTAGCCCCGGTCTCCTCTATCTATGAAAGATTACTCCTATAATAGCGTTCCACGTAGCGGCAATGCAGCGACGTTCATTTAACATTTGAAACTGTATCGAAAATTGTAACGATCTATGTGTAAAGTGCAGCTCTCTTATAAGATTATAAATTTCAAAAGAGCACTACAAGTAATACATTCACATACAACGTTATGCGTATGACACTTTACTTCACAGACGCGAAATATAATTAATCTACTGGATAAATAGGATTTAAAGGATACTACAAGCTGATTAAAGAGGCAAGTTGTCGAAAGTTGGTTTATATCTTGATTAGTTTCTAAGAATATTTTAAGAAAATGAAATAAAGCAAATGCGAAATTCAAGAGTTCATTTCTAACACGTGTCACTCAAGTTGCATCTGTTCGAAAATAACAATTATGAAATAACGCAATATGGAATAACACAAGCTGTTATTGAAATTTTTTATAATATAAGTTTTATGTAGTTCTTATAATAGCACAAGAAAAATAATATAAATAAAGATAATACAGAATAATATAATATAAAGAAACATAACATAAATACATTTTTACAATCACATAAATTTTCTTACACTATTTATATGTGTAAAATTTCGTTTGCTTTATTATAACAATAAAAAGTGTATTTAATTATTTTTTACAAAATTTTTAAACTTTATATTCTGCTGTATAGATTTGTAATTGAAACAAATCCAACTAATATTAGTGCATAAAAAAAGATTTAAAAAAAATTAATTTACATAAGAAATTAACAAATTTCGAAAAAAGATCTTGAAACTCAAATGAAGAAATAAAAAAAACTTAGAACAAATAAAGCGGGCAAAATCTAATATTAAACTATATCAATTAACAAAAAAAAATTCAAAAACTCAATATGTACGAATGTATAAATAATTAAACGCGGCCAAGCTACGTGCGAAGTCCGCGGCATTAGTGCGCATGCGCACGACGGTTACGGCCGTCGGCAGCTCCACGCGCTCGGTACGCGTACGTGGCGCGGATGATCGGCGCTCTAATTACATCGATTAAAAGATATGTGAACGCCACAGCTTTCTTTGCCACAACGAGCACTCCCCTGACTCGGATGGAGGGCGTCGGCGGACCGCGAAGGTTATAACCGGCGGAACGGGGCTTTCTCAGAAGAACCCCGTTACAATATAAATATGATGATTAAGAAAAAAGTTAATAAATATATTAATTAAAATGTGTTAATAAATATGTTAATTTAAAAGTATAATTAATATGTTAATTCATAATTAATTTGAAATTGATTTTTATGTGCATTTTCTTTATTTTGTCTTAATTTGCGGCCAGTTAATCTCAATGTCATTTGTCATTTTATTTTGATAGCATCAGGCTCTCAATTATCTATCTTGTTCAATATCTTTTTAAAAAAAATTCCATTTAGAACAAAAATTTAACTTTTAATATTTCAATAAATAATATGTTTTTATCGCTAATAATTTATTCAATTGTACTTATACATAATATTAAAAATGGAGCTTTTTCGCGTCCGCAACCAACAATAAATAAACTAGTTTCAGCTTTTTGTACGTAAAAATACTAAAAATCTCATTAACGTTTTTCTTTATTTTATAGCCGATGCATCTAACTGTCACTGGCATTGAACGCTCTGTAATTTTGATAATGGAAAAAGGAAAGATCAAAATGCAAAGAGAGTCATATTCTCGTTAACGGCGGAAAAAATGTTGGAATATATTGAAACGGAATGACAATGTTGTGGCCATACGCGACAAATGCCTCGCCATTCGATGCCTCGATTACGATGTTGATGATGACACGATTAACGCCATTGGCACTAACATCAAATTATACAATGGAAGCCAGTGACTTTGCTGACAATATCACGAACGATACCGACTGGGAGGAGCAGGAATACACGCTGTACAGCGAGCGACCAGAAATGTATTTCGTGCCGATCATCTTTCTTTTGATCCTGCTAATCGGCCTCACGGGAAATGGCGTGCTTGCTCTTACGATCCTTTGACACACAAACATGAGAAACGTACCTCATATGTATGTCCTCTCGCTGGCGCTTGGGGATTTATTGGTACGTAACATTAATATACTGCTCAAAAAAATTATGGCATAGAAAAATTTTAGGCAAAAATTAGTCAACTTTGACTAACGGTAACTCTGCGAAAAATCATTGTAGAATGATAAACTTTTTTTCAAATGAAAGTTTGAAATCTCTACTTTAAGGTATTATAAGTCGATTTTAAATTTAATGCACCCCTGCTACTGTAAACTCTTAAATCTGAGAGTATGTTTTCCATACTAAAAATTGCAAAGTTTGACAGAATACATGGACTTCCTAAAATTTTTTTCGGGGATGCGGTTTGCAGCGTCATAAAGTTTGAACCTTTCTCTTTAATTTGAAAAAAAAAACAAGTTGCTACGATTTTTTTTCACAAAGTTACAGCATTTTAAAGTAATCTTGTATTTTTCGCATGATATGGTTAGCATTACCCGATGTGCACTATAGGGAGGTTGGCAAACGGATTTTGCACATTGTGTGCGTACGGGCGTGTGTAAAACATACACACATATACATACACACGTACGACTTGAAGGTGGTTTTTAGCATATAATATTAATCGGTTCTTATATTATTCCTAGAATTTAGGGCAACAGCTTCTGTATTCGACAGCTACTCCAGAGCTTAAGATATTCTTTTTTTTTCTCTTGTCGTACAAAATAGCTTACATTCTCCTCAATATTACACGTGATACGCGTCCCTGACGAGCTTACATGAACTTATATACGACAGATATTTACCGCTTTTTAAATGGAAATGTCTGGTATTGGCGGATGCGGTTAGTCTGCTCTGTCAGAGTGTACAAACTGCTCAAATATCAGATTTCGATTTAAGGTTTTACCAGATGTTGACGATATAAATTGAATAAAAGTGTTCGAACAGAGAATTGTAACTATCGAATCCCAATATTAAAATTTTGCATTATATTACAACCGAGGGATAAACCGCTAACCAAAATTATGTACACTAATGCCTATGCCTAGTAGATAATGCCCGAGGTAATGCCCAATTTCTGACCGACCGTAATCCCCCACGGATAACATCCGTGAGAACGCAATCTTATTATTTAGCGTAATTTATTTAATACTTACATTTTATTACGTGTTGCAAATATATCTGACATAAAACAAGTGTCAATTGTTTAAAAATAAAATGTAATAGTGCTCAGTAATGCTCAAGAAATGCCCAGATGCCTACAGCAATGCCTCGAATCTGTACATCGCAATGCTCTCAGCGGTTTACTGATTACAGCCGATTACCGATTACTCGATTACAGCTATTGTCTTCTTGCATTTAAAGTCAATCATTGCCTAATTTGTATTTTGTTTTATAGGTAATAATAACTTGCGTCCCGTTCACCATTATCGCTTATGCTTTGGACTCTTGGCTTTTCGGGCTTGGTATGCAAACACTTCGAGTTCGCGAACGATATATCTGTCGGAGTTTCCGTTTTCATTCTGATTGCCCTCTCAGCAGACAAATTTTTCGCTATCGTGGATCCTATGCGAAAACTGTACGTCACAAGTATAAAACCATAGCTATTCGATATTCGAGATCATATTTGAAATAATTAGTGCGAAGCAATTAATCAATAAGGCAAATAATTTCACTGTTAATACATCTGAATAACAATCGTCTTTCTCGATAAATTAAATTTGCATATTTCTTTATAGCGTCATAAATGAAACTTGTAAAACATTTTTTTATTCCTTAAGTAAAAAAAAGTAAAAAATAAAGTGTGGCGATTAAGTCATCTAATTATTTATTTAAGATAATGGAAGACGAGCAACACGCTTCATCATAATCGTTGTGGTGCTGATTTGGGTTTTGGCTATAGTATGCGCGATCCCAGCTAACTTTGCGTATATCAGATTCTTCAAGGCTAACCGGAATGTGAGCTTTTATGTAAGTCAGATCGTCGTGCTTATAACTAACTCCCGTTTTAGATCTCGCTCATAAAGCTCGTCATTACACTCCAAATCCAAGTGTGTAAATCTGTAGTCACTTTTTTACACATTTATACGCGTATTATATTTTTACACATTTTATCTGTGTTTTACACAGTTAAATGCATATTTTTACACGCTTAATTTTATAAAAATATGTGTAAACGTGTAAAAAATATGCATTTAACTGTGTAAAACACAAATAAAATGTGTAAAAATTTAGACATGCATATTGGATTTGTAATCTAACCGCTGTATAGTTCGCTATAGACGAACTAATGATTTTAATGCATGTATCGTATAATTGCAGATGTGTTATTAGTTTCCCCGAGGAGTTTGGAACGACCTATCTGAAGGTAATAGTGATGGGTCGATTCCTCATCTATTACATTATACCCCTTAGTATTATCGCCATCTTTTATGTGTTGATGGCCAGACATCTTATGCGCAGCACAAAAAAATATAATCGGCAAAATGCAAGGCCAAATAACTTACATATGTGCATTTAATCATGACTATTTCGAGGCTGTAATAATCTTGTAAATTTTGTCGTAAGATTGTTCGCGGATGAAGAGAGAATTTAGAAATTGAGATAGAAATAGATAGATAAGTAGATAGATAAACATAAACGTAAATTAAAATATTTTAATTAACAATTTTAATTAACACGCGAAAATATTAAGGCGTTTCATCAACGTTTATGTTTATCTATCTACTTATCCATTTATTTTTATCTCAATTTCTAAATTCTCTCTTCATCCACGAACAATCTTACAACAAAATTTACGAGATTATTACAGCCTCGAAATAGTTTATATAGTAAACATTACGTTCTTTTGCATAATAATAATAATAATAATAATAATAATAATAATAATAATAATAATAATGCACTCTGTATTTTAGGTGAAGCAAGTACAAGCCCGTAAAAAAGTGACAAAGATGGTCATGGCATTCGTCACTGTGTTCGTTATTTGTTTTTTCCCACAACGTTTTCATGATGTGATTTTATTTTTATTCTACTGCGATGGAGGATTTCAACGCCTTTTGACACTACTTTCGTATCTTGGGCTTCTGCCTCACCTTCATCAACAGCTGCATTAACCCAATCGTTCTCTATTGTGTGAGCGGTACTTTTAGAAACTTTGACGGGTGAGCTCAAAGTTGTAGAATCTATCATGTCAACCATGAGTCGAGTAAAGCTCTAAAACTTTGCAAATTAGAAAAATCAAATGGAACTTCTTGCAAAAATAACTTTAAAAAGTTTATGAATATTTTTCCTAGCTTGAAGTCTTTGCACTAAAAAATGTAATCACATCACTGTCTACGTAGTTAAAAAAAATCTCTCTTTCGTAAACTCTAAAGGAAGACTTTACAAAATTTCCTTTTTGAACGAGACTAACAACATGTCAGCTAAATCGATATACATCTTGACTGATCATATCTAAATAACTTTGTAATTTGTATCAGATACCTGTTTTGTTGCATCTCGAAGAAGACGAAAAACTGATATCGATGATCGTCCAGACCAAAGTTCACGCGGACGAGGGCAAAGCTTTTCGCTCGTCAATTCAAGAAAGTATATGGGCGATTCTCGTCGAGAACAACGAAGTGTGATGCGCCTCTATACTATAATGGTGGATAATATACGACCTCCGACTCCGATTAAAGAGCAAAAAACTACTATCACTCTGTCGGCGTATCCAAATGGCGTTGACGAGTCGCTGGAAACGCTGTATTGACGCTCAAGGGTCCTACATGAAAGAATATTAAATGTATTTTTAATAAAACGGTTTTTCCAGAATTAATCTCCATACTTTTGGGACAGACCATATCACCTTGCTTCTTTTGGGAAACATAGACTAATGTTAAGATACTGATATTCATCCACGGTGCAATTAACCAAATAATTTAATTTCGTATCTGAGCAATTCGACTCGTCGCTGTCATCGTGGCAATCATCTGTGCCGTCGCATTTCAACGAAGAAGATATACAATTGCCATTGTCGCACCAAAATTCCTCGTATTTACACGCAATTGGCTTACATGTCTCAGGTGCTTCAATTCCCTCCGTCGATGCAATCGGACCTTAAGTACAAATACGATTATATAAATTGATATTAACTTATTGAGAATGGAGAAATCAATCAAAAAGCTCAGATATTCTAATTTAGAAAAATAAATTGAAATGCAATTTCTTAGAAATGTAATGCTTCTACTCATTTTGTTTTGGCAGCTGTCTTTGCAACTCTGCACTCTAAAGTCTAAATTAATAACAGTTATCGACTGAGACATTCGTTTTTACGTAATAAAGAACAAGTAAATATAGTGAATGCACTAACAAGGAAAAAGACCCAAGTGTCCCCCTTCAATTTTGTTGAGCTTTTAATATGTTATTTTCTAGACCAAAATCAAGAATTAAACTACCGCATATTTACGCTCCTTCGTACTTTTAAGGGGTGAAGCATCTTTTAGAAAAAAAGTCGGTTTTTTATTTTTTAAAGCGAATATTGTAAAAAATTTTTTTTATTTTTTATACACTTCTCAACAAAATTAAAGCATTACTTACTTTACCCTCCAAAAATAGACAAAATTCAAGAGAGTGTAACTTCGTAAAAAATGATCGTATCGAGATGTTCAAAAAAGCATTTTACAGCTTGAAATCTCTACTTTTCAAATCGATACTTTAGAAAACGATCCTACTGATCTTTCATGGAGTTACACGGATAGAAAAGGAGACCCGACGAATCTCAAAATTTTTAACGAACTTTGACAAGTTTCATGCGCGAATTTAAAATCGTATGCAAATGCAGTTTACAGCTTTCAAAAGAGTGAATCTTTACCTTTAATTTGCTTTTTTGTTGAACGTTGTACGATTTTTTTTCACCGAGTTATTCAACATTAAAGTAAAAATGGTTCTTTTTGCTTCAATGTTGAATAAATCGGTGAAAAAAAATCATACAACGCTCAACAAAAAAGTAAATTGAAG
>NW_012027595.1:0-4715 GCF_000956235.1 Wasmannia auropunctata
TTGATTGGTCAATTGGTTTTCGAGATATTATGGGTACCAATTTGGAAAATTGGTTTCGAGAACAACGCGTTTAAAGTTTTTTGTACTGATTACATAGATTGAGACCACTCTCTATCAAGTGGTTTATCAAGTGGTCTATCAAGTTATGGCCGGTATTCATAAGTCGGTTTTTATTTTAAAGCCATCTTAAGTAATGTCTTAAGATACTAATTCGGCTCTGTTATTAGCTTGTAACATCTTAAGACTATACTTAAGACGATCTCGACGAAATATAAGAATCGATTACGAGTACTGGCCTATAACTTTGTTATTGTTAATTTTGCAAATCAGACTAAATCCTTTTGCAGACATATTTTCCACATCAAATACTTGCAAAATATGTTTTAAAAAATCGATTTTTCCGATCCGCTAGACTAGAATACCCCCTTAACTTGCACTTAAATATCTTGAAAAGAAAGCATTTTAGGGAAAAATGTTTCAGATGAAAATTGTTCAAGGGACTAATAATCAGTTTAACTTTGGGAGGCAATGGCAAAATCTTAAATGAAATTATACAATTTTTTACAAAATATGATTCTTCTAATTATTTTTCATATAAAAATGATCGAAAAACCAATATTTTATCAGATATTTTATATTTTAACATACCACATTTTGACATAAAATATGAAATATCTCGTAAACTATTGATTTCTTAATAACTGTATCTTTACTTTTATACACAGACTAATAAAATAAATCGATCGATATAAAGAAAACACATAGCTTCTTTTAAAAATATATGTAGTTGATTTTGCAAATTGCATATTACATATATATAACCTGTTTCCCCTATAGAATATAAGTGCTGATAGCTCAACCATTAAAATTTGAGACAACTTATATAACAATAGAAGTTTAAAAATAAAACATTAAAGCAACATACCGAACGTATGGGAATCATTTTTATCATGCGTCAATACAATATCTAAAGTTTGAGGACGGGTCGGTTTTTCAATTTCCTGATTTTCTTTTGTATGAGTATCACTGGCTTTAGATACAATTTCCACCTTGGAGATCTTTTCGTTGTCATGCGTGCGAGGTTCATGTACTACAAAAACATCTTTGTTATTTTCGGTAATATCTTCACAGTATACTCTCTTGTCTTGATCTTCTTTGTTTTCTGATAAATTTAATAAAGCGTCGCTGTTATCCTGTGATAGAGTATCACTATTAGAATCTTGTTGTAATGTCTGTATCATATTATTACTATACAATTGTTCTCCAGTATTTTCAAACTTTGATGTAACTTTATCTTGAACGGCGATATCAGGTATAGTTTGTAAAATATTCTCTTGTATTGCTACATCTTGACCATCAGTTACATGATTATCTGTTATCGTTTTGTCTAGCTCATTATTTTGTGTGTCTCTTAGTTGATTGCTTTTTTCATTTAAATCAACTTTTACAGTATTATTACATTTTACATCTGTCACATTTTCATTACATATATCCACATTATAATCAATTACAGGAAATGTTTTCGTCTTCTCCTGAAATTCCTCCTGTGATATTTTTGGAAGTTCGCCTATCATAAATTTCTCGAATATCAGCACATCATTAACATTTTCGTCATCTCGTTGACAGTGACTGGCATTCTTTTCTTTATCACTTCTCGATTCGTCATACGATTGTGATAACCAAGTATTATCCGAAAGTGATACATTTTCTGTTTTAGATCTTTCTTCTTTCTCTAATTCTAATAAATACTGATTTAATTCTTCTTCTGAAAAGTCGTCGCTGGTATCAATTGTATGTATCATTCGTACATTGGAGAAAATATTGTTCTTAGTTGTTTCTACATTCTTATCGTGAATTTCGCTGCTTGTTATACTTTGATCTAACTTTGTAGTCTCTGCTATACTTTCTTTATTTTCGACAAATGTGTATTTGTCGATGGAATCTCGCTGATCCAAATCTAAATGCTTTTGTTTGATAATGATACTGTCAGAATTTTTTTTTAATGTATCATTAATCATGATCTTTTTATCTACATCACCTTTATTACTAAACAGTTTCGCATCTGTTGTAACATTATTATGTTTCGAGATGGCCGTGCTTGGTACAGAAATTACAGGATTGCTATTACTTTCTTCAGACTGTATTGGAGGAGGATGAAACATAATATTCTGCACTGTATTATCTTGTTTGTTACTAATTTCGACTTTGGCAAATGTACCCAATTCCGTCGGTAAGATATTTTTATGATCCAAAATATTCTTGTCGATTACATTCATTATTCCTTTCTCCATTGAAATTGAACATTCATTAATTGCAATATCTCTGCTCGATCTAAAATCTTTCTCCACTATGTCATCTGCAGACCTTTCAGATAAATCATCTGCTTTATCCAACATAGGCTCAACATAACTTAAGCTTCCAGTGGGAGCATTAATATATTCATTTAAGCTATTAAATACATTGCTGATACTAGGTTTGAAATTTGGTTGATTTAATTTTTTGTCATATCTATCACTATCTTTTGAATCATTTGCATGCTGTTGTTTCAGTATCGAGTTTTGTGATATGTCACTATACATCGTTGAAGACACTTGATCAGAATCATAAGTATAAACACATGATTTCTGTCCAGTTGTGATGTCATTGATACGATCACGTGTATAAAAATTATTTACGGAATCTTTACTGTCCGATATAAATACCATATTTTTTTCAGTTAGTGAGTAACTGGAGTCAACGTCTATTGGCCGAATATCTCTGCATTTTTCAGCAGATGATGCTACATCGATTGTTATGTCTTTCTCAGGATTAAAGTTATACATTTTTGGGGGCACAGATTCATTAGTATGCTTCTCCACAGATGATGCATCAACTGTAGAAGTTGTGACTGATGCTATTTGCTCTGCACAATCTGCAAATAATTGAATTTTTAATTATTAACTAACTAAACTTTTATTCAAGTTTTAGTTTATATACAATATTTTTTCATACGACTTTCAACACAAATATATCTATTTGTAAGGTAAATTTTATAAAATAAAAATTTTCTATCTTAAGGTTTAGTAATCTGCAGATTAAAGTATAGACAAAATATATCCATGAAAGATTTCTAATGTTAAGGAATTCTTAAACTGTCTTGTTCAAGCATTCGAACAGTAAATTCGATTGGACGCACTTACTGAACTCTAATGATATTAACAATATTAGAGTTCAGTGGATGCATTAGAACACAATCAATGTACATTAAAATCGTTCTATACAAATCAACGTAAAGATGTATGTTTAATACAGAGAAATATAGAAACAAGTTAAACTATGAAATTCTTAGTACTTTATTGTATTATTTGATAAATATGTATTGGGCATTTTATTATTTGAGATATTTCTACATTGAAATAACTATTCTACATCTATACTACATTGAAATAACAACAATGTATAATGGCATGTGCTCTGAATGCACACTACTGTGTCCAATCAAATTCGTTATAATTCTTATTTTATATATTTTCTCATTTGAAAAGAAAAAAGTATATTTTTTTATCAAAATATAAACTTTTTGAATATAGAATTAATTCCAAAAATTTAGTCAAGTATAGAAAAAATATAAAATCACTTTTTTTACTCAAGTATATAAAGAATTTTCCTAAAACTCAAATATATTTTCTTTGAAAATTTATACCTTCATTGAATTCAAAGTCATTGAGGACTTTGTCCAAGTCAATCATAAACTTCTCCATGATACCACGATGCGTTTCGCGTCGTGTTTTCACTAAATAAATTTAACTTAAATCAAACTTTACGCAACTTCTACTAACTGTATATACAATTTAATGTTAATTAATATCAATAACCTCCATGATCAAAATATGACTTTCGATATACAACACCAATATAGTGTAATTGATATAATTGGTATGATTCACGTTTCGACAGTTAATGCATGTTCCTAGAATCCACTTTAACTCGCTTTCTAAACGGGAAAAACAGATGTGCGAATATTCCGCGTCAGATGCAATATACGCGTGATTGAAGTTCATTCCATTCGACAATCGTCGAATACCACGATTCTCGAGGCATGACACTTATATCTCGAAATTCAGCACATTGCGATATTGGAATCACTAAGATTTTGTAATTTAAAGTAATCTACACAATGTAACAATTGTATCACGTCTCATACATTCTCTCATATGACAAAACTGGACGAAACTGTTGAAAACTGTCATTTTAAGACAGTCACGAGTAAAACAGAACAGATAGATAGATGAGAAACTATTAGAAAAAAATTAGTAAGAACCATGAATGCACAGTATAACTAGAGTCTCAGATTATCAGAGAAGCGCGACTGGTGTTACGAGTCCTGATTGGACTCGCAAATGGCCAATCATAAGATTGATTTATCGGTATTATAAATGGCTACCGAATAAATCAATTTTATCATTGGTTATTCGACGCCATTTTTAGTACATTTTTAATATTTTCTTGTACTTTTGCAATACTGCCATAAACCGGTCGCGCTTCTCTGATAATCTAGAACTCTAGATAGACTGAGATAGACTGTTAAATAAGACCATGAAGTAAGAATAAGGAGACGTAACTAGATAGGCTAGAGGGAAAAAAGTTGAGCACGAAAAATGTTCCGTGTACTGCCAGGTTTGTTGAGCGGAATACTTGCAACATTTCGTCGCCATATAGATCGGAAGAGCACACGT
>NW_012027595.1:9589-22312 GCF_000956235.1 Wasmannia auropunctata
ATATTATAAATTGAGGTTAAACTTCAATATGAATTGCTGCAAAATTCCTTTTCATGCGCAACAAATGCGGTGGAAACGATTCTGAAAAATTTGAATCACGTGACATTTTGCTGCTGCTGCGTGCTGCATATGAAAAGGCACCTTCATGCTTCTCTCTGGTATGTATATATGTATATACACGATACACATCGTTCATACAAAAAAAATCGTTGAATGAAAATCGATCATAATGCTTTGCTCTCTAACGTTAAGTTCTAAATTGAGATTGGTTGATTAGTAATTAATCTGCGTTTAGAACAGTTTAGAACGTCAATACATTAAATTACATAACTGTGCACAAAACATCATCAGTTTAATCAATTATGTGCAATAGCTATATGTGCCATCCGATTTTTATGACCAGTCAGAATTTTGGCGCTGTCATTGTTTAGATTCTATACTTGTGATAAAATTTATGTGCTTTATATATTATTTTAACAAATAACCTAAAATTATCTTATATATACCATTAAACATACATGACGTACGTACTTCAATAATTAATATTATTGAGAAACATATAATTATGCGAAATATAAAGAGATTATATCAAAGAATGTTAAGAAAACATCCTATGGGTACACAAGCAGTACAAGCCGGTAATTAATAGTTCATTATAATTTATCATGCATGCACACCTACGCGCGCATAGTATACACATATATAATATTTATATTATTTATACAATATTTTTAATAACTGTCAAGGTCATTTACCTTATATTTTGATAAAATTACATTTATTTGACGTCTCTTTGTTAAAAACATATATTTAAAAAACAAAAATTAATCGCCATTTGTTACTCTAATTATAAAACTAGTAATTAAGCATTAAAGATGATGTATTTAAAGGTTAGAAAATCTGTTATACCTGAAATGAAATAATATGCGCATGTGCTAAGCCTGTGCTACAATCAGCTATGATGGAAATAACGCGCGAAATATAAAATCTAATCTAATATATAGATAATTTTTTCGTTTTTACTACAAATTCCTTCGTCCCACCACTTCATTATTCATATCTATTTCAATCCAAAGAATTTTCAATTCCGTTCAATTAATTCGAAGATATTCATATAACTGTCGGTATAATTAAATTCCAACCTTCCAACATAGAAAAGAAAAGAAAGCTATATATATTGTCATCTTATAAAAAATAATAAATAAATAAAATTTGAGCAATAAGACTACAATGTATTATAAAAAAATATTTTTTTTATAATAAAAATAAATATTTATGTCGAAAAATTTGAACAAAAAATTACTTGAATGTAATTTAGATATTAATAATTCTGATGAATAATTAAATTATTAATAAATTATTAAATTTTTTAAATTATTATTAAATTATTAATAATTAAATAATTCTGATGTTAGTTGTTTAGTAGTTGGTAATACTGAGAGAGCCAAAACTGATAAATAAAAGTGCAGAAAAGATATAAATGTCACAGAAAAAATATAAAGGTCGATTTATTACCAATAAACAATTAAAGAAAAAATATATATGTATACTTTTGATAAAAACAATATTAAAAAAAAGAAAGTGTCGAAAAAAATAGTACTCTAATTTATTTTCCGCAAAAGGACATCAATTAATTGACCTTGAGATTGTATGTCATGTGCCATATGAATTGACGTTGCCACAATTTCACCAGTATAACGCCATTATCTAAATAGATGTGAATAATTCATAAACATTTTACACTTGTACACGAAAATAATACGGTCAAAATTCATCTTTTTAATTCCAAAATGTTATTTAAACTTTATTCTTTCATATGGATATAACTTTTTAATTTTTTTATATTTTGTTTACAAAAAAATTATTTAAAACTCTTTCTCATAAAAATTTAAGCTATTTTAGAGAATTATTAAAGAAAACTTACGGTTAAAAAATTTGAAAAAATTCAGAAGTGTCTAAATGTTAATTGTAAATTTATTCTCAAAATTTGAACAAGTTTTTATTATGTGAAAAAAACTCATGGAGAACCTCCTTAAAGGATTTCACAGACCCTGTAGTGGTGGGGAAGATTACTAAAAGTTACTCATGGTGATCTAGGGTTAATCGCATTAATCTTGGAGTTACGATTATATCTATGGTTACGATGCAGAAAAACAAATGCAATAAACAATAAATTGGCAATTGGAGCCAAGAGTTTTTAAATGGTAGCTTTCATACATTTTCGATAATTCTCATTGTCAATTGTAATTATGGCTGAATCGCTTATTTCTTAAATTTTATTATTTATGTTTTTCTGTTTATTCTCAAAGTAATGAACGGCGATTTTTATTTTCAAATCTTTGTTTTTAAATAAAAGACACCGAATATATAAATGTATACTTTCATCAATAAAGTGAGGGACCTAAACTTATAACAGTTATTATATTATACATATTTACATTTAAATATTTACATTATATATAAATATTTCATGTAAATTACAATAATATAATTATTTGTATAATATAAATCATTATTTTTATTATTAATATAATTGAATATATAGGAATATTAATGGGACTCGGTGATCAAATTGCACAAAATTTCATAGATAATTCGAAAACTATTGATTTTGTACGTACAATGCAATTTACAGGAATCGGCTTGTTCATTAGTGTAAGTAATTACAAATTTATAAATGTTATATTATAGTATTTAATATTTATGTTTTTTTTAAATATTTCTGATATATTTGTTCAGTCTTTAATTTAGTATTATTCTGACAAAATATTTATAATTTAATTAATATCTAAGAGTTCAAGCATTTTAAGCGATTTGGGAAGCAAGCGGGGAACTGGGTTAATTCATCTTTTGTCAATTTTACTTGCTAAAATCCAAAAATCGTAGTTAAAATTGTCATAGTATCCGAGAAATATTTTTTTTACATTTTAATTTTTTCATATTAAACAGAAAAAAAGCAACGATGATTTTATTACTTTGTTGAACCATGTCTGCAAATCTCTCTTTGTTTTTATGAAAATATGTTTTGATGTTATTTAAGCCTTTATCTTTTCTCATCAAGGCTTGAGAATCTGCAAGTTATCTTAAATTATGTATACATTTTAACTTTGCATCGAAAAGTATAAAAGATGCGGAAAAATATTTCAAATAAAAGTTGTACGGTCTGAAGAGAGACAAATAATGGTAAAAATAATTTTTGAAAAAAAAAATTAATTTTCAAGGTCATATAAAGGGTAGTATTCTTTATATCGAATTATATAATTTTTTTCATAGTATGATTCTTTTAATTATTTTACATATAAAAGTATTGGTAAAGTTAGGTATCGAAAATTTACCCAGATAATAAAATGCGCGCATTATGAATCTCATAATGCGCTCACGCGAGCAGAATTATCCACATGGTGTGAGTGTCATACGGCTTACAGATGTGTCCTCAATTGAGTGCCATATATATTGCTCGCACGCATGCAGACTCACGCGTGAGAGTGAAATGCGACTCAGGCGTGCGAGCGATATTATGAATCTCAACTGAACCCTGTTAAAAAAAATTAGGTGGGAATTCATATAGGAAACCCATATGGATAATCCATATGGGATTCCATATCATTTCCTATGGGAATTTCGGCCAAAAATCTAGGTCCTATGTGAAAATCCATGTGGATTCCTATGTAATAATCCATATGGATTCCTATACTGAGAAAAATTATTAGAAAAAAATTATTTTATTTTATTTCATTATTACATATTATTTTTAGAGTTTAATATTCTGCATATTTTCTATTTTATTAATTACAATTTATACGCAGATTTATAATTTTTGAAAACATCAAGATTCGAACCTGAGATCTCTAAAACTGCAGACTTGTACGCTAACGCTGAGCTAATGATATTTTGTACAAAGACTTATTATTATTCTTTCCATTATTCTTTCCATTATATATTCTATACCTCTGAGTTCTCGTGTCTAAACAAATATGTACTAAAAGCCAACAGTAACAGTTACACACAACAGTTACAACAGTCGCACATGATTGAAACTTTTCAATAATCATGTATTTTTTCAGACAGTATCTCTTACAATCTTAGTTTTTAAATATTACTGTATTTTTTTGTATAAATTTATATGTAGAATACAATTTTGGATTTTATATATAGATATACAGAATATACAGAATCTAAAAAAATTATATAAATTCGAAGTAGAATACTATTTGAAATCTCAGTTATAATTAGACAAATATATATTCAAGGTCGATTTAAGTCTGGATCACTCGGTATATAATATACTGCATGAATATTATATAAATTATATAGTATTCATAATATAATATTATACCACATAAATATATCTATTATATGGAGTTTTATACATCACATGGATTCCCAGATGAATTTTCATACACCATCTGGATTTCTAGATGGATTTTCATACATCATGTGGATTCCCAGATGGATTTTCATACACCATGTGGATTTTTGTTTATTTATTAAGCTAATAAAATATGAATTTTATGTTAAATGTATTTAAATACTTATGTCATAAAAAGCATATTTTTATCATTGAAAAATATATTTCCAATATTAAAACGTACAATAAATATTTTTCAAAAGTTTCAAAAACATTTTAAAAATAAATTCCACATGATACAGAAATGTATAATCAATTAAATATAACAAAATGTACTGATTACTACTATTAAATAACATTTTGCAATAAAAGCGCTTATTATAATATTATCATTCTTGTTGTTACATCTTGGTGTAATTACATTATTATTATTCAATATAAGAAAAGTTTAGATTATAAGTTTTAATTATAATTTTTCAATTGTAAAAATGATTTGTTTTATTTGTCATTTTGTTATTATAAATACATTGATTTGGATTTAATAACTTAGTTTACGTTATTTTTTTTATGTATACGATGTTAATAACACATTTTGTTTATAGAAAATCGTCAAATCACAAAACGCGAGAAGAATATTAAAAAATTATTATACAATACATATGTTAAATACACAAAAAATATTTACAAATAGTTTACTTTAATGTTATTACTTTGAAATGATTGAAAGTTAATATTAAAAAAATCGTTTTTTTCTATTGTTAAAATAGAAAATAAACATTTTAGAAACATATAAAAAACATTTCAAAAATATTTTATATTATTTAAGAAATAAAGAATAAATATTAAACAGAAAATATTTTAAAACTGTTTAATACAATTTTTTTACATTTATATAGAAATAAAAAGTAAATGTTCTAAACATTTTATAAACATTCGATTATGGATATAAATTCCAATAAAAAAACATTAAAAATGTTTTTAAAAAATTATATTTCAGTTTAGTTTATGTTTTAATTTTACTCAATTTTTTCTACAAGACTAATAATTGTTTAAAAGTCTATAAAAATTGAGACATTACTTTTTTATGCGTTAAGAAAAATCATCATTCTCCCTTTATAAAGGGGAAGGAAATTTCTAAAATAATTTAAATAAGACCGTCGTATTATATATATATATATATATATATATACATATAAAATTTAAAGTTTAAAAAATGCCAAAAATTTAAATTAAAATTAAAAAATTTGTCCATATAGTTTTTAGAAATAACATATAATTTTTTAAAAACTATTTATCATGGAATGCGAGAACGAAAAACATCCAATTTTGCTAAAATTTAAAAAATATAAAAAAATCCAAAATTATCAACATTTTCAAAATGTTTACATTATTTATATTATTGATATTTAACACATCAAACAAATAGATATAAAAGTTTTTAATTTTTATACTTTAAATTATTTTACACTTACAAACTATCAACAATTTTTTAATTTGAATAATTTATTTTTGAATTATATATGTATATACATAAATTTCATTTTAATCATTATCATTAAAATAAAATGTTTTTACATTTGATAATGAAATATTAAAAGTTCGATATTTTTGACGTATACGACGATATTTTTCACACTTTTAAATATTTTAACCATGCATTTTTGTAATTTTAGCTATTCCAATTATTGAGATTTAAATCGTTCACACTTGTCTTCTTCATACATGATTGTATAGTGGCTTTTACGCTCGTCATGTCGTGAAGATAACATGAATGCGTTTTTACACATACGCGTGATGATCACACAGTGATCAATCCATACAATTATAACAATATATATTATTAAATACGCGTATATTATTATTATTATTATTATTATTATTATTATTATTATTATTATTACAATGAATATATAATTTTCTATAATTGTATTTACGATATTAAATATGCAACCTTTTTTTCATAACTTATATATACGCTCACACATGACTGTATAATGCTACCTTTTATGCACGCACGTGTGCTTCTATCACTTACAATTAGTGAAGACATTGTGAATGCATTATTGCACGCGTGATAATCATGCCGTGAAGGTAATATGAGTCACTAATTGTTATCTGGGTACTAGTTTACATTAGAAATATTTTATACTTTATTATGCCATATTTCGACATAAAATATGAAATATCTCATAAACTATTGATTTTTTGATAATTAATTAGTACCTTAAGTAAATATTAATTAATACTTTTATGTTTTAAAATTATGAGATGATTCGATTGGAGTAAAGAAAACACTCACAATCAGTTGCTTTCAAAAAAATATGCAATTTATGCAATTTAGAACTACGTATTTTTTTTAAAGCAACTGAGCATTTTCTTTACATCAATCAATTTATCTCATTAATTTGTGCATAAAAGTATTTACGATACAATTATCAAGAAATTATCAAGAAATCAATAATTTGAGATATTTCATATTTTATGTTGACATAATAAAGTATAAAATATCTCGTGAACTATTGAATTTTCCATACCTTTACCTTAATACTTTTATATGCAGAATTATTTAAAGCAATCAAACTATATAAAAAAATGGCGATACCCTTTTATACATATGTGACATTAAAAAATTTTTTTCGAAAAATATTTTTATCATTATTTGTCCCTTTTCAAACCATGTGGCTAATTTTATCTGAAACATTTTTCCGCATCTTTTATTACATACTTTTCGAGATATTTCGGTATAAAAGTTAAAATGTGTACATACAATAACTTAAGGTAATTTGCAGAGTCTCAAGCCTCGATGAGAAAGAATAAAGACTTAACATCGATCTAAACATATTTTTATAAAAACAAAGAAAAATTCGCAGACATAGTTCAACAAAGTGATAAAATCAACGTTGCTATTTTTCTGTTTAATATAAAACAATTAAAATTTGAAAAAAATTTCCCGGATATTAGGACAATTTTAACTACGATTTTCGGATTTCAGAAAGTGAAATTGAGTAAGAAAAAAGGTGAACCCAACGTTCCCCGCGTACTTCCCAAATCGCATAAAATGCATGAATTTCTTTATATAAATTAAGGTATTGTAGTAATATGGAAGTTCAAATATATATTAATGACTACGATATATAGGGTCCAGCAACAACAACATGGTATAGGATTTTAGATAAATACATAGGTTCTAAAGGTCATTCAGTTGCAATTAAAAAGGTTGCTTGTGACCAATTGTTCTTTGCACCTACATTCTTAGCAGTTTTACTTGTCACTATTGGCATTTGCCAAGGAAAAGATATTGAAAGACTAAAAATAAAGATGACAAATGAATATAGTGACATTTTAAGGAATAATTACAAGGTAACAAACAATAGAAATCATATCATAGAAATTTTCTTTTATTCTTTTAATAAACAAATATTATAATTTTGTTTTAGGTGTGGCCTATGGTACAACTTGTAAACTTTTCTCTGGTACCTTTACATTATCAAACTTTAGTTGTACAGTCAGTTGCATTACTGTGGAATACCTATGTTTCATACAGAACAAGTTTGGATAAACATAATTAATTAATAAAAAACTATAATTTTTTTTATCTCTTATAAGAGATAAATTATATAAAGAAACAGGTATTATGATCATTCCGACATCTACAAGAGGTTATTATTCCATTTCGTAATATTAGTAGCATATACTTATTATAATATACTCCTGCTTCCTTAAGATTCCTGTTGAATTAATTATTCCTCAAAAGTGAGAAACCGTGATTTTTTTCTTATATTGTATGTTCTCATACTATACTGTAAAATAAATTAATATTTTTTCTAATTATCGCTTATATTTAATAATTAGTAAAATATACCGAAAAGTTTTCATTATCCTCTCTGCATTTCTTTTTTTTATCAGTAAATTCATACAATTCAGTCCTTGCTTCATATATTTCCAATTATTTCCAAAACGGTATTTATACCAATCGATCAAAACTTACAGCAATTATTAAACAAAGTGAAAACAGAATTTATCATTATATATATATTACCAGGGTTAGCTACAAGGTTAATTTTTTAACTTTTTTTTTTAAACTAAGTTAAGTTAAATTAGTATAATGGGTTAAATATTTTAAGAGGCTTAAAAATTTAACTTAGTTAAGATGTAAGTTAATCCATAATAAAATTAATTAATTAAATTAAAAGTTAAGTTAATAAAAAAATAATTAAAAAGTTAAGTTAATAAAAAAATAATTAAAAAGTTAAAAGTTAAATTTTTTCCATTTCATAATTTCAGGGTTTCTAAATAATTAATTTTCAAATAAAGTGTATATTTTATTATATTTATTTCCGTCGGGTCGCGGAAAGAAGTCCGCTTTCGAGAGCTCGACTTCTTCTAACAATTCAATGGATAGAAGGCCCGCGAACAAATGATTTCTTCCCGCGGCCAGACTATATTATATTTATTATATTAATAATGTGCATTCTTAAATTTGAGTTTGAAGACACCGACGTAGATATATATTTTTTCTTGGATTTACATAAGTATTAAAAATGCAACTTCAAGAAGATTAAATTAAAAGTTAATAGTTATCAATAAGATATAACTAAAAGTTACAATAAGTTAAAAATTAAGAGCCTAATATGTATAATTAAGTTAAAATTATTTAACTTTTTAACTTAAATAAATTCGAGAGCGCCTTCTACAATCTCGGTGCTAGATCTTGGCCTAATTATATATACAGGATGTTCCATTTTAATCGATCACCTCAAATATCTCTTGAACAGTGCATTTTAGGGAAAAATGTTTCAGACAAAAGTTTTTGGATTTCGGGGAGACATAAGATGATAACATTGGTTTGACCCTGAGTGGCGTCGCAAGGTCAGGACAAGGTCACTTTGGATTTTTTAAATGGAACCCCCCATTTTTCATTACATATTCTTGTAGCACACTTCAAGAGCTTTCCAAAACGCTATAATAAAGTTATTTTTAAATAAATACTTTTCAAGTTATGAAGCTTGAAAGTTACATTACCGTCGTGTCAGATACGATCTTGCCTTAGGTAGCTAGATTATCAATGGTCTGGTTTTAAATTAATGGATCACCGATCAACGACTTTACCTCTAGTTTAGCTATTATTTTGACATAAAAAAACATCCATCGTGACCCTCATATGACTTTTTGGGATTAATCGAGCCGCACATGTTACCTCATTCTTTTAAATTATTATTTTCATTTTTATAGTAAAAATTGAAATAATGAAAATACGAGGAACAACCTCCAATCGTCTTGACCTTGACAAATGTTGTCAAGGTGATGGCCCTGAACAACATTCAAAAAGTTTTAGCCGTCGGTCGAACACCTTGAGTATCAATGCTAATGCCAACAATATTGTAACTTTGAAGCCTTTTAACTTAAAAGATATTTAATGAAATAGTGTTTTGGAAAGCTCTCGAAGTATGCTATGCTCGAGGTATGCTCGAGGTGTCCGTCTATTGGACACCTTGGATAATGCTAATGTCGACGGTACTGTAATTTTCAAACTTCATAACATGGAAAATATTTATTTAAAAAATAACTTTATTTAGCGTTTTGGAAAGCTCTCGAGGTGTGCTACAAGAATATTAAAAAATGGGAGGTTTCATTTAAAAAATTCAAAGTGACCTTGTCCTGACCTTGACGACGCCACTCAGGGTCAAACCAATGTTATCATCTTATGTCCCCCTTGAAGTCCCAAAACTTTTGTCTGAAACTTTTCCCTAAAATGCGCTGTTCAAGAGATATTTGAGATGATCAATTAAAATGGGACACCCTGTATAAATATATATAAATTTTACAATTCCATTATTCAGCCATTTAAAATGCGCGCCGTATTAATTTCGGATTTGCAACGTAAATAAGGGTATGTACTATGTACCTTTATGTTGACGCTCGACGATTATTTTCAGCGTCAAAACAGATCACATGATCAAAATTGATGCTTGGTATTCGTCAATTTTGTTCATGTGATCTGTTTTGATTCAGCGCGCAGTTTAAATGGCTGAATATATAATGGATTAATTGTAAAATTCATATAGAATTTATTAGGCACCAAGACTTAACTGAAACCGTAGAAGGCGCTTTCGAATTTATTTGAGTTATTCACATACGCGGTCTAGTTCAAATTATTATTATTAATGTTTTTAACTTCACTTTTATCTTTTTAAATTATAGACACTACTTTAAATTGTACACCCAACCCTATGTATTACTAATTTATGTTATCAAATCTGTTTGCACGTAAAAAATTAATGAAATAATGTCAAAGAATTATATGATTGTATATGTTTGACGCCGTAATTCATTATGATTACATTATGGAAATTACAATTGGCAATTTCAACGACATCTATATATACATTATACAAAATCATTTTCTTTGCATTCATATCAATAAAAAAAGATGAGACAAAAAAGTTATATAAATAAAAAAACATAGAAAGGATAACAACGAGATGTAATTCTCTCTTCTGCAGATTATTGTTTTATTCAGATAATAACAATTTCACTTAAAATAAATTCATTTTATGAAAACTATTGTGAGCGCATATATATATGTATACATATTACGTGCATTTTTTCTCATTTTATGATTTAATTCGTATCTGTTTTGCTTTAATTTTAATTAATTCTATATGGTCTATATGGTCAGTATGGTCTATATTCCAAAGGCTAACACTTTATATATGCATAATTTTTGTACAATTTGTTTAAATATTATTGATACATATATATAACCTCTTCATATCGCACGCACACACATACACACGCACGCACGCACGCACGCACGCACGCGCGCACGCGCGCATACATTATACATATATATATACACACACCCTTATAGCATTTTATGCAATTGCAAATGTTGGAAACAAATTATGTTTACTGAAAGGCTACAAATAGGAAATATACTTTGTTATCGCCAATTCTGTTGGCACACTTTCGTCAATGTGCAACAATCTTGTCGACAAAATAAATATGTAACAGTGGCAGCAAGCAGAACCCGGATATATTAATGGCAACAGTGAATCTACAATGTACTCTTTGCATCTTGTTTCTTGCTTTTTATCATCTGCCTTTTTGCCTCTTATATCTTGATTCTTTATTTTTACCTGGATAAATGTTGACGAACTTTGGAAGAGACAGGAAACACATGACAAGAAACACATTTGTCGATAAATCGGTCGGGAAGAAGGAAAAAGGCAAAAGGTAAAAAGCAAAAAGCAGGAAGCAAAGAGCACACTGTAGATCCCTTACTTTACATTGCGAACGATGTCAGCAAACATCCTGCAAAAATGCAACAATGTTTTGCAGTAAATAAATCTGTTCTAAATCTGTTGTGTCAACTAATTGTCGCATTGCTATTGTTAGATCTGTTCTGATGTTCATCAATTTTACTGTAGAATATGTTCTTCAGATTTGATTCACATTGGAGACCAATTGAGGACAGTAGACCTTAACTTTGGCATTGTTCGCTGGCATTTGTTTCCCATTTACTATCCCACACCAAAATGTTTGCTGGGTGTATATATATATATATGTATATATATATATTAGAGTGGAGCGATTTCTTACCCCGTTTGCATGTATTTTCGAAAAAGGCATAAAAAATGGTGAATTTTTATTACAAACGAAAATTTTTTAATGAATATCTGCTTCTTCTAAAAAATAAAAAACATCGTTTTTTTCATTTTTATTTTATTTCAATTAATCATCGATTTATTATGGTATATAACAATTGTTTCATAAAAATAATTTATTATTGGAAATCTTTTTTTGTTTCAGTTCTCTTTTACATAAGTCGAGATTCGATCATAGTAAATGCCATTTCTTCGCGTTTGGTTGGAGGACACACGATGTGCTGTCTCGGTGACAATTTTAATGTGACGCTCCGTTGCTTGTATATGACAAGGTATTTCCAAATTTTTAATTGCAGCATCTGCGAACATGTATCCTCGGATTTCATCGTCTGACATTGATTGCGAAAAAGCAAGTTACATCGTAAATTTACGTTTTCATCGTATGGTCACCGTATAAACTTCGATTGCACGACAATATAGACATAATCGACTGGGAAAACGTAAATTTGACCGAAACATATTCGCAGATGCTGCAATTAAAAATTTGGAAATACCTTGTCATATACAAGTAACGGAGCGTCACATTAAAATTGTCACCGAGACAGCACATTGTGTGTCCCCCAAGCAAACGCGAAGGGATGGCATTTACTATGATCGAATCTCGACTTATGTAAAAGGCCGAGAACTGAAATAAAAAAAGATTTCCAATAATAAATTATTTTTATGAAACAATTATTATGTACCATAATAAACCGATGATTAATTGAA
>NW_012027595.1:22332-27934 GCF_000956235.1 Wasmannia auropunctata
CCGAGCGGAAATTTTCGCGAAGCTAACCCACCGGGAGTTCCTCCGTGTTCGACTATTCGTCTATTCAATTTTCCTGGATTTGCATTTTGTTTCGACGCACGACGTGCTCCCCGGCGTTTTACGACGTAGAGAAGGTATTTACGAAAATTACTCGACTATAGCGCGTTCGCCCATTATCTTTTAATGCAGGCTTGCACACACAGGACGCCGTAATTTTCAGGAATTAAAATTCCCGAGAGTAACGGATATGCGCGAGTAAACTGACTACGAGCGACGAAACTTTTTCACATGTGCGACACGTGCAACTCGCAGGATTTGAATAAGCGTACAGTGAACTCATAATCACAGATTCGATCAGATGATAATTTTAGAATTATGTCATATTTATAAAATATATATAAAAAAAGATAATCCATATATATATATATATATATATATATATATATATATGTGTATTCAATTCTGTAAATTGCGTGTCGATTTAATTTTTGTGCATAAATTTGCTGAAGAAAAGGAAAAAGAGATTACGTGGGAAAGAGTATAACAAAATTCAAATTGGAAAATAAAATAAGGTGTAAAAGATATTGAGAAAGAGAATATAGGATTACACAAGAAAAAAAGGAAATCATGCGGGAACACGCAGGATAGAAAGGAAATAGAAAGAAATAGAAGTTGGTATAGAAAAAATTGATTGAATCTTAGGAATGAAAGAGGAGAAAAAAGGCTTGTATAAAGAAAATAAAGAAATAGAGGATATAGAGATATATTGATTGTATGGATTGGTGGTGTGCGCCCACGCGTATGTATATTAACTTTGTTAGTGTTAGAGGAAATAAGAAGGAAAAAGATAAAGAGTTTGATAGATTGTTCTAAGTAAAGTTAGCTGTAAGTTAAATACGTTACGGAGATATAGATATATCTATATCCGCAACTTATTTAACTTACATAGCATAAATTATATTATACTGCAGTAATAAATGAATGAGAGTAGAAGCACTTTCTCAACAAAGACATACATACATACATATATTACTCTATGTATTATACAAGCCAAAATGTAGGTATTATACATCTGCAATTATTGATTTTAAGTTAGAAATATTTCTGAACTTGTTTTATTTAATGCTTTTAAGGGGAGTATATTCAATTATGCAGTCATACAATAAAACTGCTTATCTTATGTGTCTCTCTGTTATCATTAAATCAATAAATTCGAATAGTTTTTTCATTTTTTTTTTTATATAAATTGGCTTATATTTTAATTGTTTTTTCTAAATAAGCTCTTTCAGAATTTTTATTATAATTTGAAGTCAGTTTTTTGCAACTTCAATTATTTTTAATGAAAATATAATTTTTTGTTAAACCAAATGTGTGATCAAATCATATAATTTAATATAATTAAATCTATTTATTTTTTAAGAGATTTAAAAAACTTGTATACTTTTTCAGGAAAAAGATGCATTATGATCAAAAATATCAGGAGAGTGCTTCAAAACTTTTAATACTGTTTGACATAATCTTAATTATATCTCTTGCAATGATATATGCTTTTCCTCTTTCAAATCAAGGCTACATGTAAAGAATTTGACATTAATATATCGAAATAGAAAATTATAGAACATTTGAAAAAATAAAATATTGCTTTTGTTCGTGTTTTATTATATTTTTCATAACGTTCCTTGCTTGTTCCAAGTTGGTTTTCATTGATATTATCATTTATAAACGTTTTATATATTGTTTTATATAAATGTTTTATATATCATTCTTATAGACATTTATAGTGAATTTTATAACGAATTGTTTATGCTTACAGAATAATAGTTTGTGCTTTTTACTTTCAGTATAAGTTTTTGTAAACTTATACTAACTAAATGACGAGAGCTGTAAATGGGAATAAAATTAAAGAGTGCTGATATTATAAATAATAAAATTTGTGTAATGATATAATCTATATAATTATAAGGAACTTCGTTTGCATAGTTAGACGCATTGGTCACTCTGATCCAGGTAAAGACTGGTAAAGACCTACATATTCAATTTTTATTACTTCTTTTTATATTTAGATATGTAAAATCGTTTCATTTATCTCAAATAAAACAATTTTTTTTTTAAACAAATTTGTTATACTGGTTGAGTGTATCCTCTTAAGTTGAAATATTAAAGTATACGTATGTATAAAATTATTCAGGCTAAATAATATAATGGCAACGAAAAATGCAATTTAAAAGAATAAAATACATTCATGTTCCGATGATTCGGTCGAAAAAAAAAGTTTCAAGGATACGATAAACGCAGTTTATTATCAGTGATTACGCGGTAATGACATACAGATATACAAAAGATAATTTGCATAATATACACGTAACGTGTGACACGATGAAAAGAAAAATGGAACTTTCTACGGAAAGCCTTCGATCCATTTTCCAGTGATATGTATTGCGATAAATATTTGAACGGTCGCATATTCGATTATATCATGGCGAGCATGGCTTAACATTGCGACGGAATCGGATTTAAAGGTTAGGGGACAAATGAGTTGGCGCGATTTGCACGATGACACGACATTTCACGAATGACACTGCAAATCAAATCGATTCCGTGCTGCAATCGGCGGTAATCTTATGTACTACCTCGTCGCCCCACTTGAGAACGTCTCCCTGTCTATCTCTGAGTCTCTTGTACAGGTTAATAAACTGAATAACCCCATGCTTGCGCACGTGATCGGACAATTTCTTCGTCTCCTCCCAACTCAGGGGACTTCCTTCGGAGAGCAGGCCCATCCTTCGAATCTCTCAGGTCACTTTTGAAAATTGTAACACCGGAGAAGAAATTCCGCGGAAAGCTGAATTCCGTAATGACCACCAGTTGCAATCAATTACGACTAGCCACCCTCGCAGTCGCTTATATATCGGTCGCTAGTCGGCTAGCGCAATAATGCTTTCGCGTAACGTGATTTCTCAGATTTCAATACGATATCTCAATGATCATGCGCGAGCTAGAAGTACGAGACGACGGTAACGCCATCTTCATAATTAACATTCTTTCGCCAAGGACACTTTCGATAACGCGATCCGAAAATTTTAATATCAAGACTAATTGTTAATAAATACAATCAATACAACGGTAGAATGATAAATAAAACTTTAGATCGTTTCAATTTCATTTTATTTTGATGTCAGAAAACAAGCATTTATAAAATGATCCAAAATTGGATTCAAATATTTGACAGTTTCAGACACATGTTTATGTACACGTAATGTGAATACGTGTGCCTTAGTCGAACAATCCGAAACCCATGTCATCGTCTTCTGACTCTGATTCTTCCTTCTTCTCTTCCTTCTTCTCTGCAGCAGGAGTCTCGGCAGCTGTGGCTGCTGGAGTTGCTACAGCAGCAGCAGCAGCAAACTTGCTTGGATCCTACAAGCAATTTCATTACTCTTAATAAATGCGACCTCTTTGCTAATTGCGCGTACAGCATTTATATCATATTTTAATTCAGACTGCGCTTCGCGCAATATCTCAACCACGATCTTGACGTGCCAATGGGTTCAGCTATTTCTAGCTTTGGCACGTGAACCAAGATCTTCAGACGCCTAACGTTTTCATCATTATGCTCATTCGAGGAGTTAGAAATTCTATGAAATTCTTAAAATCATACCTTGATATATTCCTTAATAGTGGCAGCTTCTGCGAATTCAACGTCAGTGACAGCAGCGACAGCCAGCAAGTTTTTGAAGCCGTTTGCAATACTATGTGGCGCGCTAGCGACAGTAGGATAACCAATTGCCAAGCAAACTGAAGCTAAATTTGCGACTCCAGCCATGAATTTTTCACGTAGATCTTCAGGTTTGATGTCCAAAATTTCAGGCGCAAAAATAGTACCGGAATCATACACCTGTTCGACCAATAATCCATAGGAAAACGGAGAAATGTTCAACATGTTCAAAAGCGTGGCTTCGGAAGCTCCCACCTTGTCACCAGGTTTGAGGATGTGAACGTCATTCTATAATTTTTTATATCATTATTACATACATTCATAACTGTGATTTTTATAAAAATAGATATAAACATTTCTATAGTACTTACTATAATTTCAATAGTACCCTTAGAGATCTTAGTCGGTATACTCAAAGCTTGGAAAAAAGAAGTCTTTTCGGGACCAAGCCCTGTATTTTGCGCAGGGATGATGACGCTTAAAGGTGCAATGGCTCCTGCTCTGGCTGGAGCACGTACTTTATTTTCCAGCAATTTGTCCCTTACTTCAATCAAATCACCTCGGGTGAAGACAAACCCAACATTACCACGAATGTGAGGCAGTAATTTCTCCAATGCTGCGTTACGTTCTATATGACCACGAATCGCTTTTCTCATCATGGTATTTTTACCCATCAGTACAACTGCGTTTCCACGCAGTGACATACGAATTTGTTGCATCTGCTTTGAGCCAACATTATCCGCACCCACAATGAAGCACTTCGGATAATCATCTAACAGTTGCTGAATTTAACAAAAAAATGTTAGTAAATACTTTCCATA
This sequence comes from Wasmannia auropunctata, assembly GCF_000956235.1. Taxonomy (NCBI): domain Eukaryota; kingdom Metazoa; phylum Arthropoda; class Insecta; order Hymenoptera; family Formicidae; genus Wasmannia; species Wasmannia auropunctata. The sequence continues at coordinate 26,869 of NW_012027595.1, forward strand.
TTTATATTAAATAATAATAATAATAAATTTTATGAACATAAAAAAATAATATATAATATGCATATATGTATATACATATCATATATTATATATCTACATCATAAACAATATTATATGCTGTTATAATGATAAGATTAAAATTGATTAATTAATATAAAACTAAGAGGAAAATACTTACAACAAGTTTAGTGAAGTAATTCGACTTCCATGTTGCTTTGTCCTCCCTACCCATCTTGAACTGTGTAGGGATACCTTAGTTTAAGGACTAGAAATGATTAAAAACAAAAATTAGAGTAAAATATATAAAAAAGTGCAGTAAAAATTGATGTTAATATTTTGTTCAGACAATAAAAATATATAAAATATATTCTTCCTACATGTTATTCAAAGTTCCACAAGTGGGTTCATCTATTTCTAGGTCTTATGTCTTTGAAACTGTCAGACGCGTATTTTTCACATCATTTAAGTGCAAATTTAAGTAAAGATTACAGTAATGTCTCTTTCAAATCAACATGCCATATGTCCTGATCAAACTTTCAATTATCTGAAGGCACATGGTTCCATAACCTCTTATCCGGTATAGCTTGATTAATATAACTATCTAATAGATTTTTCATTATAACTTTTTTTATGTAAAAATAATACATATGTAGCATCGCAAATCTAAGATGAATAATATAAAAATTAACCATTGTAGTAATATTATGAAAATAACGCATCAAAGACCCAACCTACCTCAGCAACGTACGACAGCCACAGCACAACAGAAAAGGAAACGGAAGTTTCATAGCTGGGCAACGTCATCATTTGCGTTCGGAAACATCATTTGGAGTGTCCTCGTATGGGTGCGTTCCCACTGAGCGCGTCACGCGTCGCGTTATCCGAATTGACCAATCAAACCATCCCATTTTATTATGGGTGCGTTCCGATATTCACTTGCAGTACTGGCAGCACTGTAAATGCTGTTCCGATATACGTCGCAGCAGCCCCCTGACACTCTGTCGTATATGCTATATATTTGCGGTTACTTAATGTCCGCGATCCAACAGATGGCGCTGACAACATT
>NW_012027595.1:27954-34645 GCF_000956235.1 Wasmannia auropunctata
CCTATATATATATATATATATATATAAACATTTTTATAACATTTGTTATAAGAACTATCTATCGTTTAAGCTAATGTTTTAACACTTAATTTGCATTTTTTTGTGTGCATTTTTAATTCAATTATATTTATTCAGTGCATGTGCTAAACAGAAAAACAAGTAATATTACTTAACCAAAAATACATATAATATTTAAAAACGTATTGGAAAATAGTTATCTTTGTAATAAAGATAATAACTGTTATAATAATCATATTGCGTTATTTAAACGCTTTAAACACTGAAGTACATTCAAATTTTTATAAGTAATGTCCGCATAAATGACTTTTCATTATAAACTCTTTTGGTGAAATAAATTTTTAAAATTATATGAAAAAAAGAGATAGCTGATTAAACTATACATATTATATCATAAAATTTGAATAGTTAACGTTGCATGTTATTAATTAACATTTTCATATAATAAACTGAATAATATATCCTGTAACACATTTTTTAAATACACTTCACTTTATTAAGAGATCTGAAGGAAGAATAATCATTTATGAGCGGAAAAATCGTAATAAAAAATAACTTATATTAACTACTGTCATCCTTTATGAAAAAATACTATCAAATCAGTGAAAAAACTACTATAAGAAATAGCGTACAGAAATATTGGATTCAAATAATTTTTCAATAATTTTCAATCGTTTTTTCGCAAGTCCAATAGTATTTTTCCATAAGGAAACAATTTAAAATTAGTTTTAAAAAAATCTTAAAGTAAGGTATTACTGTTATTAAAAATTAATTCTGTTCTCTTAGTAAATCAATTCTATAAAAATTAATTCTGTTCTCTTAATAAATCATCAAACTTCTAATTTTTAACTACATACATATACTGTGTTATTAATATATTATATAATTAAACTTATTTATTCAATTAGCAAATTTTTGAATATACAATAGTATTGAAAGATACAAACGAATTAGATACAAATATAATATGTGGAATGTAGGTTCATTGGTTTATCATTATAACAATACTAATATTTTCTTCTACACATTATTTATACTCAATACTGTTTCCACTTTTTAGAGCTTGTTAGAAATTATGAAAATTATAAATATCATATTATACATTTATATTTAGTAAATAAAAGCAATGTAGCATGTATAACAAATGGAATATAAAATTACAAATATAAAACTATGAAACTTCATATTTTGCGCTATTCTCGTTTCTTTCCTATTATGTAAAAATATTAACGCAGAAATGTATTTATGTAAATATGTAGGTTAACGGCATCAAATATATGTAACAATGTTACAAAAGTATAAATTTACAGATTTACCTGAAATACTTCGATATCGTCATCGTTAACAATTTGTTGTTGAACACTTTTCTGCTTTAGCAACAGCAGCAGGTATGGTATCGGTAGTTTTAGATGATACACACTGTCCAAGTAATTCTGGACACGATATATCATTGGAAACGATGCTTTGGATTTTTCTTAATAAATCGTAATTGATGCGCTGTGTTATTACAGCATCATGCCTGTTTTTGATATTTTATTAAAGAAATATCGTATTTAAAGAATAATACCAGTTTAAAGAAAAAGAATATACTTGCTTACTTATATTCAGGATGTGAAGTGACCTCTTTTCTCAGCCAAGCGGCAGTTGTTAAAAGTTCACCAGAAGCTCGTTTTTGTATTAATTTTAGATATCTTTGGATAGTGCAGTGTGTATCAGCGTCTACATTCATATTAGCCAGATATGAGTTTACAAGTGGCACAAGACCAGGAAAAACGCCATTCTGAAAACAAATAAATATAATAAAATGTATTATTCATAAAATACATTTATGAAATTCTTATAACAGGAAAAATTTTGTATAAATGTATAAATTAAAATATAAATTAATAAATTAAATATTACGTTTAATTTATATGTAAATATAAATATATACAGGGTGTCTCGTAAAGACCGGACCAACGCTTAAGGATAGATTCCTGAGATCATTTTAAAACAAAAGTTCCAATACCAAAATTTTGAGTACTATAATAGTTTTTGAATTATAAGTTAACTAATCAGATCGTCTAAAATTAGCGCGCTCAGGTACGGCACAACGCAAAGTTCTAAAAACAAAAGCTAACTTATCGCCTCTTTTATTAATATATTGATATAAGGATTACATATGTGATTATAAAATTATTTTTATTGATATTTCTGCAAACACATTGTGCAATAACATTGTACAGTAATATTTTCTTTTTTATAATAACACTTTTTGTTTTTACATAATACATAATAATAAATTTTACATAATACAAGCACAAACTGTCAGATAACATTTCATTCAAAAATCTGTTATTAATTGCATATCTTAAAGGCAAAACTGTAGTTATCAAACGGTACGTAATTAGCAAATGATACTTGCCCTACAATTATTTTACAAAATAAGCTATTATTGCTAATATCCTAAAATAAAATTGTATAACATTTTCATGTTTGTTTTCTTCGGATTATTTTAATAAAATTTTTAAAGTGTACTTGAATGAGTTTTATTTTAGGATATTAGCAATAGTAGCTTATTTTGTAAAATAATTATAGGGCAAATATCATTTGCTAATTACATATCGTTTGATAACTACAGTTTTGCCTTTAAGATATGCAATTGATAACAGATTTTTGAATGAAATATCATCTGACAGTTTGTGCTTTATGTATTATGTAGAAACAAAAAGTGTTATAAAAAAGAAAATATTATTGTACAATGTTATTGCGCAATGTGTTTGCAGAAATATCAATAAAAATAATCTTATATTCACATATGTAATCTTTATATCAATATTAATAAAAGAGGCAATAAGTCAGCTTTTGTTTTTAGGACTTTGCGTTGTGCCGTATCTGAGCGCGCCAACTTTAAATAATCTGATTAGTTAACTTTAAACACTTATAATTCAAAAACTATTATAGCCTCAAAATTTTGGTATTGTAACTTTTGTCTTAAAATGTTTTCAGGAATCTACCCTTCAGCGTTGGTCCGGTCTTTATGGGACACCCTGTATAAATATAATTAAAAAAAAAACATAACAAGATATATAACAATATAAGCAAACTTTTAAAAAAACATCTTTACTTATGTATTTTTGGTTTAATAAGTACCTACCTTTCCATTGATAATTTCATTAATTGTAAACTCTGTGTACTCGGATTGAGTGTTATCAGATTTTATGTCGGAAGTAATATCATGACGAAACCAAAATTTCTCTACTTTCACTGCATCTCTTTTCTGCGCCTTGACCATATTTTGATCCACTTTGCTGATCGGAATTAAAAGATTTAGCTTATAACTCAGAATAACTCTCGTCAATAGTACCGTGAAACAAACTATCGCGGCATTTTCGAAGTCTGTAATCTGAACTTCACATGGACGGAATTCTACACGCCAACCGATAGAGGAGTTTGGTGGTGGCGGTTTAAAGCGCATAGTTTGCCAGTTTGTAGACTGTATATTCTGAAATAATATTGCAGTTTATGACTATAAAAGCGTTCACTGTGATCACAATATTGAAAAGTTGACATTGCAATTGTAAACTTACTTCGAAATGATCAGTATCTTCCAAATCGTTCTGATGTACTTTTTCGGAAAATAAGGAAACACTATCTCTGATAAACAGATGAGCTATGTGTTGCGCAAGTAAATGATCAATTCCATTGTCCAAAAGCTGTTTATATATCTCGTCGTCATACGTCAAAGGGACATCGTTATATTTTTCACCTTGTTCGCTAAGGTACGAATCGATAGAATCGTATCTAGACTTGCTAATCCTAAATTTATTTTCTTTAAGGGGTTTTAATCCACGTTCTTCTTGCGTCCTGCAGTCTACTGACGAAGATATGACGCTCCATCGACAATCAACATCACTTATATAACCTCGATAAAACGGACTGGCAGCGGTTAAAGCCAACTGTCGAATGTTAAAGAAATCTTCTGTAACGTACGCATGAAAAAACACTCTATATGCCGCTATTATTTAATAAAAAAGAAGAAACAAAATTTAAAAAATCAACCGGCTATAGCATTTAATACTAACCATGATAGGACATAAAGGTGTCAGTTGATCGTACAATGTTCTTGCTTCTTCTATGTTACATGCCTGAAAAGTAAGTTGCAAACAACAACATCCCATCCCAAAACCCATTGCATCCATATAAATGTAATTATCTTTAGCTGCTTTTGAAGAGGATCCATCATCTCCCTTGCTTGTGAAGTCTTCTTTAAATAACAGTGGTACATTTTCATCTCTGTAAACTGAGAAAATTTATTTATATTACGTCGAGTGAAAAATTATTCAGATTTTACTATTAAGTATCTACGATATTATAATTCTAAAAATATATTAAGAAATTGAGGTCATTCATAATATACTGCTACATACTAGGAATGTTTATAGCAACTTTCTCTCGACGTCGTTCTCTAATATTTCTGGTCAATGTCTTGAAACGTGGATGACCGGGATATATAGCGTCATCAGGAAAAAATAAACTTCTAGAGGCACCACTATTGGGTGTCGGATGAGTAAGAGGTTCGGTAAAATCAGGAGCTCCTACTCTGCGACATAAATAATAAAATTAATAAAATAAGAACAAATATGAAACAGTAATGTTTTCTTTTTATAACTACCTTGGAAAAACAGTTAATGACATTAAGACTTCATTAGGATGGAGTAATTTTGTTGCCTCTTGCCTTCGATAGCGCATATTAGCTTCAACAACGTTAAAATGAGCTAACAATCCTCCATATGGTTTTCCTGGAGTTCCTTCAAGCATATAAGCACCATATTCTGGTCTCCAAAGTGATTTTATATTGCTGTGAAAATAACAGTGTTACAATAATTTGATATTTATGAAGTAAACCTTGGCACAAAATAAAACAACAATTTGGCAGGTTTTATCAATTACAAATTTTTCACGAATTTTTAACAGAATCTTAACTTCTTGTGCCAAAGGTTAGATAAAAGAAAATTATAATTTTTTTTTGCTGCAGTCTGGAAAAGGAAGATTTCTTATACTTTTCAACATACTGACTATTGTCAGTCAGTCGTTTTTCATCGTTGAAATGTCTGGTAAAAAATCTGATGAAAATGACTACAGCCTTTGAAAAGGTTTGAAATTAAAGCTTGAACATTGTACTTTAAAATAAAAATATTGATTCTTTCATCATAGACATCATCGAACCGCTTTGTTTTAATGGTAAGCAAACGTGCATAAAATGGTATAGAATCCCATTTAACTTACAACAAACCATTACATATAAGAAAAATGTCAATTAGGACTTAATATCTGAAAAAAATTATAGTTTGCTCTGAGCTTAAATGCAACATTATATGCATGTACACTTATTCCTAAAACAAAGCGCATTAAAAGTTCGATGATGCCTGCACGGTGAAAGATTCAATGTGTTTATTGTAAAATACAAGCAATGTTTAAGCTTTAATTTGAGCTATTTTCGAAGTCTCTAGTACATCGAGTTTATAAGATACAAATTTACAAAGGTAAAAATTGCATTTTTGTGGGACTTCAATCTCATTTTTCTCAATAGCGTGACAAGAAAAAACATTTTCGCTTGCAAATTCAAAGACTGTAAAAAATTCTCTTTTTTTCCAGAATGCAAATTTTAGTACCTCTGTGTTATTTATTCTTTAACTTCTTTTATTATATTTTCTTGAATTTCAAATTAAATAAAGATTTCTTAAAATTATCTTAAACAGCGAAACAAAAAGGTAGTATTTCAAAGCTTATTTAATAAATTCTACTATTTACACACTATTGTGAAATGTATACAGAAAAATTAAGTATTGTAATATCAATATATATTTAACTTAGACTTACTCTGGATCTTCATTTTCTTTCTCATTTAAAATTCTTAATATTTCCATAGCTCTTAAACTAAGCTTTGCAGTTTTTGCATCATCATCAAATTTTACGAGTATGTATTCTACCTATATAAAAATAATTGCTATATCAGAAAATTATTAACATATTTATTAAGTACTAATGTAAATATTGAGAAAAAAATAATAGAGCGATTTGTTACATTACAAAATTAGTTACATTATAAATAAAGTAGCTAATATTCTAGCTATATGAACAGGATATCCCATTTTAAATGATTATCTCTCAAAATTGTATTGGTTTTCAATTTTAAAGAAAAAATGTTTCAGACAAAAAATTGTATAGTCTATACGGAAGGCAAATATTAATAAAATCAATTTTTCAAGATCATATAAAGATTATCATTATTTTTTTAAATAGAATTATATGAGCAACAATAAGTGATCTTAAATCGAAATGAACCGAAATATAACAAGGAAAGGAACTGTTTTTTCGGTAAAGGTTTAAGCTAAACGTTCATGCTTAATAATATTTCGAATGTATGTATATATATACACTGCTCAAAAAAATTATGGCATAGAAAAATTTTGAGCAAAAATTGGTCAACTTTGATTAATGGTAACTCCGCGAAAAATCATCGTAAAATGATGAACTTTTTTTCAAATGAAAGCTTGAAATCTCTACTTTAAGATACTGTGAGTCGATTTTTAATTTAATGCACCCCTGTTGCTGTAAACTCTTAAATCTGAGAGCATGTTTGCCACACTGAAAATTGCAAAGTTTGAACGAGTGCACGCACTTACTAAAA
>NW_012027595.1:34665-35441 GCF_000956235.1 Wasmannia auropunctata
CGTGTGCTCTTCCGATCTATATTGTATCAAATTAAACAAATAAAATTCAAGTTGTATTATTTTCAATGTATACGTAAAAAATGAAAACAAGAAATGCAATAGATAGCGTAATGAGGACCGCAAAAATTAAAAAGGGATTTCGATAACAATTAGTAGCAAATTACGTGACAGAAAATTCAAAGAGAGGAAGAAATCTCCAGCAGCAGCATACTTGGCGCGCCCGTTTTTTATATATATTATAATATTATAATATAAATACGTATATGTTATATATATATATATATATTTTTTTTTTTTATTGCTAGAGCAGCACGTGTCATATGCCTGACTCGTTGATATAAGTATCATCCGTATCATAGAACAATTGATAAAAGTGATAGAAATTAATTTAAATATACTAAGTATATTATAAATATACTAAGTATATAATAAATTTAAATATACTTGCAATATAAATTGTTGATACATATTATTTTAAAGTTATTAGTGAATATCAATCAATCAATAGTCCTACTACTCTTGACAGAGCGCAGTGACCTCTTCTCGTATTTCTGCGATGTGCGCTATTTTCACTTTTACGCAGATATACGGGACCTACAGTTTAACGCCGGTTCCGAACGGCCTTTTTTTTTTTTTAAGAAGAGGTTCTCTTGACAAAGATACTCTCAGTGGTTTGCCATTGCCTTCCGAGAGGCGGCGATCGCTTCGAATTGATTAAAATCAATTTCAGAGTTATATTATTCTGGGTGGATTTGAACCCGGATCTTTAGCTTATA
>NW_012027595.1:35461-41464 GCF_000956235.1 Wasmannia auropunctata
CATGTACACACGCATACACACACATCATACAACACATTTATAGTTTCTAGTGGATCATGTGCTATATATACGATTTTTGTGTTATGTGATTGGTGACGCCATTTTGAGGGAACATGGGATTGACCAATGAGAGCAATGACGGTGAATGGCCAGACTCTCCCTTCTAGGGACTCTACGGTATCAATACTTGTCGCGCCATCTAGCCTCGCACGCACATTGCTTTTTCCATGAAATGCCATGAGATAATAATCTCAGCTGTCAAGTGTTTCGATTTACATTACATTCATTGCGTATGTATACGTACTGATATGTAATAACGGTAGAAATAACGTACGAATGTGTCAGTCTTAAGATAGTAAGTATTGCTTTATTCAGCGTATTCTTCGCGCTGCTTCACGTTTGCTTCATACAGCTTTGTACTCGAAGGATAATTTTTGGTTTGCGTTTTCTCTCTTTGTCTCTCTCAGCTCTCTCTTAAAGAGAGCGAAAGAATCAGCGAATAGCGAGTGGGGGAGGGGGGGCAAGCGTCCAGTGACGTTTCTCCGCGTCTTCTATGTGACTATAGAGTATGGCGTAGTCTCAACTAATCTGAAAGTTCTTTTACGATATGTGACCTATGTGAAGTATAAGGCGTATATCTACATATACCTGTGTGTGAGCGATAAAGCGTATCAATGCCGTCAATGGTTTACGGCTGTAATTATAATTATATTTTTCGCGATAATACACCTCGAATAACACATAGATTGAATGTCCTGAGCAGTGATCATATCTGTTACATTCTCTGCTAATTTGTTAATTGTAAGTATCTTGCAGTGTCAGAAGTATTGCTGGATCTTTATGAAGGCTGCATGATGGTCTATTTTAGTATGAAACACGATTGCACAGACTATAAATATAGTGTGAGAGATCTAAGATTCATTTAGGCTTTTCGTTTTAATAGAAACCTTAAAAGGAACAATAAGAATACACATTTCTCATTGATAACATTTGTGAAGGGATTTCAATTATTTCTGGAAAAAATTGTATGTAAGCGAGAGAGGTGCTTACACAGATGCTTATCTTGTAACAGAAATGTCCCAAATTACGGTTACGTCAAGTGGAATGGAGCGCAGTATTCATGAAATGTTGAAGGATGCACCTTCTCTAAATGAGAGCGACAGTGCTGTACATACTGGGACTCCTCCGCCTCATGTACCGAACAACTCAAGCAGCGGCAGGCATCCGAGACCAGCTACCATAAACCTGAGCCTAGGAAGTCCTACAACTCAGATTTGTAGGTGTCAAGTGCTTTTACACACATATTTCCTGTCAAATGAGATGGTACGGCTTTAAAATTGAAGTAAAAGATGTCTGTATCCCTACAGCAGTAGCAGTTTCACCAAGTACACCTGTTCAGAATGGTGACACACAAACCATGCGTACTACCCAGAGCAAAATTGAGAGTCTGAAGAATTGGAGTATCTCCACATACAAATGTACCAAACAATTAATGTACGAAAGATTAGGGAAAACGTCGCGTACTGTAGACTTTGGTGAGTTGTTCTTGCCTAGAAAGTAAATATTTCTGGTGGGTTGATTTTGCTATTTCTTGTGAACACCTACTTGATTTCATATTTTAGAACTCGAAACACAGATCGAATTGCTCAGAGATACTCAAAGAAAATATTGCAACATTCTGCGATTGTCACGAGCTTTGGCGTCACACTTTCATCACGTCGTTCAGACGCAACACGCTCTTGGAGAAGCGTTTTCTGAATTAGCACAGAAATCACCTGAGCTTCAAGAGGAGTTTCTGTACAATTCGGAAACGCAAAGAAATTTAACTAAAAATGGCGAAACACTTCTAGGGGCCTTAAACTTCTTTGTTTCCTCTGTGAATACTTTGTGTAATAAGACGATTGAGGACACATTACTCACAGTGAGACAATATGAAACTGCAAGGTATGCGATTTTTATTCTAGATTTTTTTCATTTTATATTAATTTCAGCCCTTCTATTATAACATAAAAATTATACAGGATAGAGTACGATGCATATAGAACAGATCTAGAAGTTCTTGTGCAAGCTACAAAATCAGATAGTAACAATGCGGCAAGATTAGAAGAGGCACAGGCTAATTATGAGGGACACAAACAGAATTTCGAAAAATTACGCTCAGATGTTTCTATTAAGTTGAAATTCTTGGATGAAAACAGAGTATTTTTTTAATCATTCTACAAATTATTAATTGATAATCATTTAACTGATATCTTCTAATGAGTATTTCACTGTTTTAGATTAAAGTAATGCATAAGCAACTGCTCTTATTCCATAATGCTGTATCTGCCTATTTCTCGGGGAATCAAACTGCATTGGAAGCAACTCTCAAGCAATTCAACATCAAAGTGAAATCACCAAACTCCACTTTACCATCGTGGCTGGAGCAGTAGTTGAATTAAATTGAATTTGATTCTACTGCAAAGGATGTGAATATACAAGTGAATGATTCACCGAATTAATGCGAGTTGCAAAACGCAGAAAGTAAAGGTAGAACAATTATCAAAAAATTCGACGATTGCCAGTATATATATTGTGAGCTGCCGTTTAGTCTGACAATTTAATAGAGAGTGAAGAATTGCGAGATTCATGGTGTATAAACAGACTGAATCAAGGTGTAATATCGATCATCAATATTGATTTTGTGTGTGTGCGTGTGTGTGTGTGCGTATATGTGCACACAAGAATTATTAATTTTATGATGTATGTGTCTACACGCAGACACACGCGTCATCATAAAATTAATAATTTAAAAAAAGAAATTATAAAAATTATAGACAGTAGGGGAATCTCTAACCAACTTAGACAATGTTTCAATAATTTCTAATGCTTAAACATTTGAGAGAAGGCAATAGATATTTAATTTTTATATTTCTTAGAGAAGTTTCAAAATGTAAATACGGTAATATGATAAATGGAGTCTTCTATTTTACAGCATATTAGTGGTATTTTAATTGCTTATTATCATGCATCATTTAATACATCATTTAATATATGTACATTAGGCATACAGCTTAACCTTTAAACCACTACGTCCAAAAAATCACACTAATCATAATGTCGATCTAACAGACCACTATTATGTTCCCGCTAATTTGATAAGTTAATTATAAAAATATATTTTATAAGTTAATAAAAATTTATGTTTTCTAAATACTTGTTGATGGGGAAAAGGAAAACTATGTTTTAATGTAAGGGTTAACAAAAAAATCTCGTATACAATAGAAATAAAATATATTTAAATGGTGACAAATAAGAAAATTGTTGACAAGTAACGTTTCAGTAGCGGTCTGTGAAATCGATATAGTGGTTTAAAGGTTAATAATGATGAATACATTTACTATTTTAATAGACTAATTTTTAAATTACAAATCATATATTGTTTCATAAAAGTCTAAGAGCTATAATGTGATCTTATGAAGATTTTCGCACCTGGCAATTGTCTCCAAATGGAATGGATATCTGGCCCGCGAGTTGCCAGTTACACATTCTTGTTCTAGAATATTATACAAGCAACATAGAAACATGAACATTAAGTACCTGTACTCATGTTACTATTATATTATGATGTTTAGGATATGCAAGATATTAAAACAATACAAAATATCCATCATTATCTTTGAATGGGATGCAAGATGTAGCTAATAGTACTATGATTATTATTGATTAGAGAATTATATCTTTTAATTATTGGAATTTGCAATCAAGAGGTGCAATCATTGAATTTGACACAACCAATATGTTGATGATTGGAAGAGTTTGAGTGGAATGTGAATTGCACACCTCATGTTAGACAGATATAAGGAGGTATTGCTGAAGCTTGTAGAGAACTGCAAAAACAATTTTTGCATTAAAATTTGAAAAATTAACATTCATTGTCTTTTAGAAATTAAACTGTTTCTGAAGAGTTATGCCTATTGACACTTTTGATCGGCATTTTATGAACTATAAAATCCCAAAATTTGAACGAATTCCGCCAGGGGACAATTTCCTATAAAGTGTGTGTAGAGATTTATAGACTTCATTTCCATTTATAATATTTTTAACGTATTATTTAAGTTATCCGTTACAAATTAATTTATTAAAAGTAAGAAAATAATTGAATGAATTGGAAAAATCTCAATAGAATACGTATTAAAAGTACATTAAGTACATATTAAAGAAATGTGCAATTTTAATCTCACAATGTTTCTGTGTTATACCATACTTTGCTATAATTATTATATTGCTATAACTATTTTGTTTGTATTAACAGAAACTGTGAAACAAATACCGTAAAAATAAATATTATGTTAATGGTATCTTTGTTTATAGTTATATAGTATTTATTGTAATTTATTTATTGAAGCAATGGATTTGATTTTGTGTAATATGATAATTGTAAAGGAAAATTTTACATTATAAATACATTTTTTAATTTCCCAGTTTCTATTTAAAGATTTATATTAAAAACAGTTTAATTTTTTTAAAAAAACATTGTGAAATGTTTTGTAAAGAGAAGCTAGTCATTTTCGTACTTATGTATTTATTTCAAAATTATAAAAATAAAAATAGAGAGACGACATTTTAGTTAAATAAATAAATTTAATTTTACTTGTGTGCTTGCATTATTAATGCTATAGTGGGAACATAATACATAAATTTATGCAAATATGTTAAGTACACATACATGTCACATATACATAATTTGCAATTTCCAGATCTTTTAGGGAGAAATCTTTAAGTATCTTTTATAATAAAGTATTACGGCATTTCTAATGATAATCATTTCTTACTTGCCATGATAGCCATAATCATTGCAATTAGCTACGATTAATGAACAAATAAATTGGTTACTAGGAAGATATGCAATATTATGTTATGTCACAAGATATGCAAAGATGATTCTTCCTTTGTGTAAATAATATTTAATAAACATTTCAACATGTGTGTATGATGAATGTATACAAAGTAAATGTGCAAGATATCAACAGTCTTGGAGAATCATTAGATTTCTATCATTTTATGCTTAAATCTGTTATTTAAGGAATAATAGCGCGAAAATATTTGATAAAACTCTGGCCTGTGTAAAACTGCTACGTTCGTATCTGTATATATTCTTTGCACTAATATAAACTAATGTGTAAAGACTTTGTGAACTTGTATCCTCGCTTTAATTATTTATAATTTAGCTATACATAATCAAGTTACATTCCAGAACACATTAGAAGCAAAGTCAAATGCTTTATCTGTCATAATCTTTTTTGATATTACATGCTAAAAATGAGTTAATTTCCACTTAATTATGTAAACTTAAACACTATTATTTATAAAATATATAATAGCTGAAAGAGATTATGTGTTCCTAACTATGATGTTATCATATGTGTATATTATATGTTTACAAATTAACAATAAATGAATACTTATATGAAAAATCATTTTCTTTTTAATTTCTTTTTTATAAAATATATTCTGCAAAAAAGTATATAGGCAAAGTTAGGAAATATCTATTGTATTATTTAAGTAGATCAATTTACAGTGATAAGACATTTATCAGATATTGAAAGGTATATCTATATAAACATTTACTTAAATTTTTGTAGTCGACATCGAGAGCTTTTCGAAACACTATAATGAAGTTATTTTTTATTAAGTACTTTTCGAGTTATAAAACTGAAAATTATAATACCACTAGCATTTGGAGTAGAAAAATGTTATGGGAGCAATTTTACCTAGACTATATATATACAGGGTGACTTTTTTAACCTGAAACTTTCAAATATCTCGAAAAATAAGCAACTAGGAAAAAATGTTTCAGACAAAAGTTGTAGGGTTTCGAGGGGAACATAAGATGATAACATTGGTTTGACCCTGAGTGGCGTCGTCAAGGTCAGGACAAGGTCACTTTGAATTTTTTAAATGGATTCCCCAATTTTTCATTACATGTTCTTATAGCACGCCTCGAGAACTTTCCAAAACACA
>NW_012027595.1:41484-42773 GCF_000956235.1 Wasmannia auropunctata
AGTTATCTATATAGTATATATATATTATGTATATTAAATATATATTAGAAACCTATAAAAAAGTGTTGCAACCGATGTGTCCACGACTGTACACCCACGGTCATTGATTCTGTCCCTCGGAAATTTTCACAAACTCTGAAGTGATCACTTTTCTACATTAATGCTTATAATCCATGCACGATTAACGAAACGAAATCGTGCATGGACTATAAACATTAATGTAGAAAAGTGATCACTTCAGAGTTTATAAAAATTTCCGAGGGACGGAATCAATGACCGTGGATGTACAATACTGTAGATACTGTTCTGTTATTATCCGTGCAGCTATGTATGGAAAAATCAGCCTCAGTAATAATGGAACGTTCTTAAAGCTCTACTAAATTACGTCATAGCGCCAGTACTTACAATGAATATCGGAACACACCCTATGTAATTTGCCGCGCGATCCTGGATTTCATACAAAAAAAGATTATTTTATCTCTAGAATGTCGAGTAACCTAATTGATCGTCGTGCAAGGAGTCGCGCAGCAAATGATGCAATAAAATGAGATATTTTGGTCGATTAATCGTGACGCGACGGACGACGCGGCGCGTGACGCGCTCAGTAGGAACGTACCATGGTGTAATAAAGATAGAAGTGTGCTCGTTAGGTAGACCAAATTTGGATTCGTTCTGCGCATATATGGCATTGGAACAAGTCGCCTTCCATATTGGAAAATAATACTGAGTAAACAAAAATGTAACTAATGCATAACTTTTCATTTATTTTTCGAAAAAATGGTAGCATGCAGTGTTAAAAACTGTAAGAATTTCAGTAAAAATGTGAAAGGAAAAAAAAAATTTTTTTTTTCAAAAAACAATAAATTGACGGCATTATGGATGAAAGCTTATGGCAAGGAGGTTAACCTCAAAAATGGTAGATACATAAATTAAATGTTATTTGTATTATACAAATTTATATTACAAAATATAAAAAAATTATTTAATATAAAAAAAATGTTTCTGCACACATTTGTTCGATGCACTTTCTCTCAATAAATTACAAAAAAGAACCTGAATATTATGGAGATTATTCGCCAACAACAGTCAGGAGTCTTTTGCCTGATGCTCTTTCTACAGAGAATTCATTCTCGTATTTTCAATATTGCGGAAAAAACACTGATTGGCTGATATATTAATATGGCCAGCTACTTGTTCCAGCATTTTCATTGGTTAATTTTCTTCATGCGCAAGAGCACACCTCTATCTTTATTACACTATGGCTGGAACCAAGATGGCGGATAGGAATA
>NW_012027595.1:42793-44777 GCF_000956235.1 Wasmannia auropunctata
ATATATATATATATATATATATATAAGGCTGAAAAAAATAAATTTTTGAAAATCAATTATATATATATACAGGGTGTCCCATTTTAATCGATCACCTCAAATATCTCTTGAACAGTGCATTTTAGGAAAAAATGTTTCAAACAAAAGTTTTGGGATTTCAAGGGGAACATAAGATGATAACATTGGTTTGACCCTAAGTGACGTCGTTAAGGTCAGGATAAGGTCACTTTGAATTTTTTAAATGGAACCCTCCATTTTTCATTACATATTCTTGTAGCACACCTCGAGAGCTTTCAAAAACGCTATAATAAAGTTATTTTTCAATAAAATACTTTTCAAGTTATGAAGCTTGAAAGTTACAGTACCGTCGACATTAGCATTATTCAAGCTGTCCGATAGACAGACACCTCAAGCATAGTATACCTCGAAAACTTTCCAAAACACTATTTCATCAAACATCTTTCAAGTTAAAAGGCTTCAAAGTTTTATATATATATATATATATATATGAGATATTCTTAAATTATTTAACTTTATATACACTTCAATAGATATAATGCAAACTAAAAAATATATCACATATAACTGATGATAAAGATGTATTATTAAAGCAAAAATTATGTATTGGCTTACGTACTTAGAAATAAATTAAAAACAGGACAGGGACCAATAAAATAAACAAACAAGTAATGTTAAAATATAAATGTCATTTAATTTAACAATATATTAAAGCAGGACGTTTCGACTTAACTAAATCTGTTTCAGCCGCAAATGTAAATTTCACTAGATCGATATATTATATTAATTGATGTATATATAACATTTGCAGCCTTATTAAAAACGTGTTTCCGATTAAAGTAATATAATATATTTATTGAAATTTGTATTTGCAGCTGAAAAAACTTTATCAAGTTATAACGTCCTGTTTTAATATTGTCAATGATAGATATGATTATATTCTAACATTTCTCATTTTTATTGGCTTCTATTCCCTTTTGTTCTAAGATGTATTATTGTTCTGTTCCACTTTAATTTCTTGATTTTGTGTTTCTAATTCCGTTTGAGCTGTGTTTATCTCCTCCATTCTTTTGCGCACCATTACAGGTTGTACCTCCATGAATATTTCCATTATCTTATGATTAGCATGAATGTATTTCTGTGCACAATTGCTTACGCAAAGATCCTGCAAATTTCAGTTAAATATATATTTAATTTATAGTAAGTTCAATAATGCAATTTATATTTAACATACTATTTAGAAAATACTTACTTCGTCAGAGGTAATTTCTCGAGAAAGGAAAGTATTTGCACATTTTTTAAAACACATTTCAGATATCTGATTGTAAAGCAGAAGAAAGTCCTTAAACTACTGAAAACAGATTTATTTTTAAACTTACCATTCAATAATTAATGTTAATATTTATAACAGTAAATTGTATGAAGACAACGTGAAATTATTGGTTAGATTTAATTGAACAACTAAATCATACTAAAGATATGCACATTTCTTAGCTGTAACGCATCCATGTAGACAATTGTATATTTTCAACACGTTGCAAATGATTTTTGAGAGTGATAAGCTCAATGCATAAAATATTATTTTGATATATTAGAAATAAAATAATTTTTCGCAACACATGTTTTGTGAACACTGGCGAACACGTGTAGAATTTATACACTATACAGCACACAGATATCCTATTTTATCAACTATAGATAAACTAGAAAGCGATCTGTTAAAACATCAATCAGGGGTGCGTTCCAAAATGAACCTTGAGTGAACTTTAGAGGTTGAGGTTTGGTGGGGATGAGGTAAACCAAGATAGTAGTTATTTTGGAACGGGACTTGGTTACAAATAGGTAAGTTGGAACAAAATGGCACTTTAAAAATAAAATTTAACTTTAACATTATAACAAAAATATTATGTATGTCTCAGGCATGAAGCCTTCTTCATGAAGAACTGAAAGGATACATTGATAAATA
>NW_012027595.1:46596-47510 GCF_000956235.1 Wasmannia auropunctata
CCGAATAGTGTCAAATGGAAGTGAGAAAGAAAACTATACTCCTCTCTCTCACTCAGTTGATTTTTGAAAATGCGCATGCGCGTCGTTCCCGCTACCTCACTTTTGGGCCAAACAAAAAGATGTGCACGCAGGCCGCGCATGCGTAATTGCGAAAATCAACATCGCAAGAGGGAGAGATATATCGGACGTGGATCTTTCTGTTCAACTTATGGGTAGTCCCCTTCCATGTACTATAAGTTCTATGGAGTATTCCCTCACGGACGCGTGCAGCGGGGAGGAGGGAGAGAGGGGGGCGCCGGGACCGGAGTAGGATCGTTAGTTTCACAGGAGTGCGCACCGTGAGATTAGCTAAGCGGGAGTTTAAAAGGTTTTAAATAAAGATATTACATGCTTTACAAAAAGCCGACACAAGACGACAAAGTTGCACCGAGGGTTTTTTAAGCACTTCAAAAATATCTTTTCTGCAAAAGGCACCAATGCTTATACGCGCAATGAAGTTTCTCAAGGGCTGAGCGTGATCTGCAGTCTCAGTACAATCAAACACAACATGATTGATATCCTGAATAGGGTGCCCACACGAGCAGGACGGGTCGTCAACTAAGTTTTTCCTATTTAAGCTATGATTAAGGCTATAGTGATTCGAACGGATTCGCGAGACCGTCACAATCGCCCGTCTGTCGATTGTGTAGTGATAGTACCATAGCTTTTCCTGCTTGCAGTATATCTTCTGAAAGTATTGCACTCCCTTAACATTGGCCCAGAAATCAAGGTAGTTTTCGAAGTTAACACCTAATCTACTACGAGGGACTGCGAAAAAATCCGAAAGGGGAACCCTAAAAAAGTTGCTTCTACCCTCCTCAATGGCTCTCTTCGCAAGTACATCCGTCCGCTCGTTGCCGGATATACCCCTGTGC
>NW_012027595.1:54899-55560 GCF_000956235.1 Wasmannia auropunctata
CTTGGAAATATATGTCATTGTAAAATTTATCTTGGATTATCTTAAGTTATATGACAGCCATTACACTAGACTCTTGCTTTTCCCCCATGCTTTACCTTGGGTTTACCTTCACAACCTCTTGATTTTGAGAGATCATAAAAGTTAACCCTATGGTCGACTAAACAACCATTTTGGAACGCTATTACAAGTCGACCATAAACCGACCATAATGATTTTGGAACGACCTACAGTAACTAAGGTTAGATTTTGGAACGCATCCCTGAGCGATTTCGGCTGGTTTGCACCAGTCTGCATCAGACTGCGGTCCGATTTACGCTTGCAGCGCTCGTGATCATTATTTGTCTTTATTTAATATTCGATTAACGACAAGGATAAAAGTATTCCAAAAGGAAGTATTCCGTTTGGACCGCAGCCTCAGTATGCCACCAGTCTTCTTCTTCTTCTTCTTTTTGAAGTGGCACCTGCTCTCAACTGAGAGTCAATACGGCCAAAGTACTATGTCTGTGTTATACATATATCCATGGTTTAGATGTGTAAGAAATGGCCAGTTCGCTTAGTTATTTTCCCCAACAGTAGTATTTCTTTTCTAAGTTGGCAATTAGTAGCGCTTCCGTTCCGCGGCGCTAGTGTTCTCGTGATCGCCTCGCGATTGGCGGACTCA
>NW_012027596.1:0-1862 GCF_000956235.1 Wasmannia auropunctata
CGTGTGCTCTTCCAATCTGTCGGTAATTTCTACCTTCCAGCACCTTCGCCTTAATAACGTATCAAAGTCATCAAAGATAAATATATACTACACTGAAAAATTATCAAATTTTTTATTGTCTATACGAAAAAAAAAAATAGTTTTATGAACAAAAATGTGGCTAATCTATAATATCTGTGAAATAATTATGATGCTCCATACCTAGATAATCTATCTAATGTCACTTCTGGAATAATATAGCCAGTAATACGATTGGCTGCAGGAAATAATTGTTCATGCAACATAAGATTATGATTCGTATTAATATGTTGGGGTAATCTTCTTGGACCTAGCGGATCCGATATCATTGGTGCACCTGTAATTGGATCTAAGACATAGAATGGATAAGTTATCCTGTTAGGCATATTGAAAGATACTTTGATATTGAAACTTTGACACGCTTTACTATCAAAGAAAAAATTACGTTTACCTAAGTATTGCGAGTAAAGTTCCCAAGATTTCGGACTTGGAAATATCCTAACAAATCCGCCTCTTCTTTCGAACTGCGCTTTTGCAGACGCTACTATTCGTTGTTGTTCCGAGCTTAAACCTGTTTTACTTTTATTATTTCTATTCTTTCTTCCTTGAAGCAATGTTTCCGCAGATTGTACTCTTCTATACTAAAACAAAAAAACAACAATTATCTATTTGCAATCTACAAATTATTCTTTATATTTAATATTTTTAATAGCTTGAGCTCTACGATATTCTTGCAAAGAAAAGCAAAGAAATAATGTGAATTTTAATAATGAAGCATTTACTTAATGCATAATATTTATTTCCAAACATATTTATCTGTTTCTGAATTTATCTATTTATCTTTTATCTATTTCAGAATATCAAATAAAATGTTTTGCTCCCTTGTCTTTATTACTTAAGGATAGAAAATCGTTAATTTATTGACATAGCCTGCAATCGAGTATGTAAATAAATATAATTTTAAGTTAAACAATTTAATATTTAATAAATATATTCTGCATAAAATGAAAGATAAATACAAATAATTGAAGAGAGATATAAAACAAAATAGCTTACACTAGTTATCTTTTTATTGGAATTTACGGCAGCACGATTTAAATTTTGAGAACGCAAGATTGGATCGACAGCAGCTACGCCGACGAGAGTAAGTAAATCAGCCATTAAAGCTGACTTCAGTCTAACATCTAGTGGTGAATCGCATCCCAATGAAGGAGTTAAATTTACTTCCAATAGCCACGGCTTCAGCGTATCATCGATTAGTATATCGAAGCCAAATAGCTCTAAAATAAAAATATATAAATGTGATATATATGTATAATAAAATATTATACTTCTACTTTTATATCTTCTTATCAAATAACGTTTATCACAAATTGTTTCTTTATTGTTATTCAAAATAAATTATTACCAAAACATGTCTCAGGATGTTTCACGAATTGCTTCAAGCCACTGACGATTCCAGATGCAGTGGCAAGAATTGACTTTATGATAATATCTTCTATTCGCTGCATAAGCGATTCCGTATCTTGACCCATTGAGCGTAAATGTCTAAGTAATGCCGACAATGTCCATTTGTGTCCTACATCCTCGGCATCAGGATCTTCACTCCTAATCAGATATAGATATTTTTATGTACAATTTTTTGTAACAATTTTTTATTCAGTTGTACATATATGTTATACAGTATAGCATATATAGCAATTTATATATGTCTATAAGTATGCTAAAGTAAATTTAAATAGAAAATTGGAAATATTTTTTATATGTACATTGTATACATATACTGCCGTCGAAAAGTTTCCGGACAATATACCCTACACTTGTCTTCTCGCGTCTTCTTGAGA
>NW_012027596.1:1882-8147 GCF_000956235.1 Wasmannia auropunctata
TTGAGAGAAAAATGTTTCAAATAAAAGTTGTAGGGTTTCGAGGGGGATATAAGATTATAACATTGGTTTGAGTGGCGTCGTCAAGGTCAGAACACTTTGAATTTTTTAAATGAACTCCCCTATTTTTCATTGCATATTCTTGTAGCTTATTTTGAGAACTTTCTAAAACACATAGATAAAATGTATTTTGGTTAAGTAAATCTTGAGTTATAATGCTTAAAAGTTACAGTACCACCGACATTAGCATTATCTAAAGTGTCCAAACAATGGCTGAAACCTTTTGAATGTTGTTATATATGTTGAATATATCATATGTCAGAATCATGATCTTGATAACATGTGTCAAGGCTATGATCATTGAAGATTGTTTCTCTTATTCATTTTTAAAAATTATTTTTATTTTTTGAAAAAAAGAGAAACAACCTCCAATAATTATGACCTTGACATGTTGTCAAGCTCATAATCCTGAAAGACATTCAAAAGGTTTTAGCCAGTGTTCGGACCTTGGATAATGCTAATGTCGGTGGTACTGTAACTTTCAAGCTTTATAACTCAAGATTTACTTAATAAAAAAATATTTTATCTATGTGTTTTGGCAAGCTCTCGACATAAGCTACAAGAATATGCAATAAAAAATAGCGGGCTCCATTAAAAAAATTTAAAGTGACCTTAACCTTTCCCTGACCATAACAGCGCCACCAAAGGTCAAACCAATGGTACCATTTTATGTCCCCCTTGAAGTCAAACAACTTTTGTTTAAAACATCTTTCCATATCTAAAGCCGTTTCCGAGATATTAGGTTTGGGTGAGACTTTATAAACATCCTGTAGGTATACATTTACACATATAATATGTATACATATACAAGGTGTCTCATTTTAAAAGATCTATTAAGATTTCTCGCAAACTATAATAGATAAAAAATATGCTTCAAACAAAAGTTGTATGATTTCAAGGGAGACATAAAATGGTATTATTGGTTTGACCTTGGGTGGCGTTGTCAAGATCAGGGAAAGGTCATTTTAAGTTTTGTAAATGTAAATCTCTTAATTTTCATTGCATATTTTTGTAGTTTAT
The DNA here is from genome assembly GCF_000956235.1 of Wasmannia auropunctata. Taxonomy (NCBI): domain Eukaryota; kingdom Metazoa; phylum Arthropoda; class Insecta; order Hymenoptera; family Formicidae; genus Wasmannia; species Wasmannia auropunctata. The sequence continues at coordinate 2,960 of NW_012027596.1, forward strand.
CTCGAGAGCTTTTCAAAACACTGTCTACCAATCAGTGGTTGGCGATCAGATTTTGCATATAGTGTGTGTATGTGCGTGTGTTTTGCACACGCGCGCACATACACAATATGCAAAACCCGATCGCCAACCTCCCTATGGTGCACATCAGCTAATGCCGATCGTACATGAAAAAAATACAAGTATCACTTAAAAATGCTGTAGCATTGTGAAAAAAAATCGTAGCGACTTGTATTTTTTTCAAATTAAAGAAAAAAATTTGAGCTTTATGACACTACAAACGGCATCCCCAAGAAAAATTTTAGCACGTGCATTCCGTTAAACTTTACAATTTTCAGTATTGCAAACATGCTCTCAGATTTAAAAGTTTACAGTAGCAAAGGTGCATTAAATTGAAAATCGACTCATAGTACCTTAAAGTAGAGATTTCAAGCTTTAATTTTAAAAAATATTCATCTGACGATGATTTTTCGCGGAGTTATCGTCAACCAAAGTTTACCAATTTTTGCCCAAAATTTTTCTATGCCATAATTTTTTTTAGAAGCATATTAATACTGTAGTTGCTATAACTTACTTTATATAATCCACGTGGAATTTGTTTATGCTATAATTGCAAAGATGCATGCAAGGATTCCAAATATATTGACTTCTGCCGTCATATTTAACAGCTGCAAATCTGACTAAACCTTCCTCGTATAAATAAATTAGCAAGGGATCGTAATTCGTTACAGCTACATAGAGACGTAAATCACATTTGTGTCCGTCGATTAAAAGCGGATTATTTATGTACTGTGCCACAATAACCGATTCATCTGTCAGGATCTTCTCAGGCTATAACAATGTAGTAAGAAATTGGATAATTGAACAGTAGTATTACGTAGAGTCATCAGTTTTAAGCTGAATTTAATATTCAAGTAGTACAGCTTAATGTAGCCCAAGCATTAAAACAGAATTTATCTAGACCTATATTTATCTATAAGCATACTGTAGGTTAATCAAATTTCGAAAAAACAAAATAAATATAGTAAAGATTAAAAAAAAATAGAACCTAAGTGATACGTATCTTTGTAAAAAAAGTAATATATATTACTTTTTTACAAATAATGTATATTATTTGCATAAAAGATTTGATATCAATAACTGTTTGCGCCAAATTACAATCTTATAAAAAAATCTTACAAAAATAAAGATTTAAAAAAATACAATTTAAATGGTATGTATCTTTGTATTCTCATTGAAGGGTTTTTCTATTCCAACCCAAGTGATAGTAGTTTTAATTTTTCGCAAATGTATTACTTTACTCAATCCAAGTAATATGTAATCTTTGTACTAATTCAACTGTTTGTATTCCAACCCAAGCGGTACTTTAATAGTTATTTAATCTTTTAAAATGTCATTACATCACAAAATTGCGTTACCTTGCTCAACTCATGTATTACAAAGAATTAAGGAAGTAAGAATAAAAAATAAGAGAAAACATTTAATTTAAAGAAAAAATGTTTTATGTAAAAAACACTTTCTGCAACGTCTTCTCCTATCTAAAAAAAAGTGCATATGAAATCGATTATTCGCATTTCTCGAAGTTTATTGTTGTCGCTTTTTTGCAATGCCGATTGGTTATCTCACTGCGCTTACTTTGTGTAAGCGGCTGTCATTACATTTTGACTTTGTATGTAATAAGGCCAATAGTGTAATGGCAAATATAATAAAAATATTAAATAGCGCGCGCGAAGCACGCGTTTGTAATGCTAGTGTTTAAAAATTTATATTAAATATAACGTAATGTAATTAGCACTGCTCTCATGGCTCTCATTTGTCCTATTACTGCTACTTTGTTAAATAATGTAATATTGATGCCTAAAAAAATTAATTATATAATACTCAATTATATTAGATACGTAACTACATTATAAGTGATAAGATTAGTACAAATCATTTATTATAAATATGATGTAATTAATAATCTTGCAAGGAAGACGAGAGATAGAAGCTAAGAAGTATTTATACATATTATGTACATCTGGATAGTCATTTATATTCCTGTAAAATATTTTAATTTAAAATATCAATTTACTTGACTGTGCAATTTTATATATTTATATAAAGAATATATCAAATATTATAAATAAAATATTAATGTATATAATAAGGTGGAGCGATTTCTTATCCCCTGTTGTGCATGTATTTTCGGAAAAGGCATAAAAAATGATGAATTTTGGTTACAAGCGAAAATTTTTAATAAATATCTACCTCTCCTAAAAAATAAAAAACATCTTTTTTCATTTTTATTTTATTTCAATTAATCGTCGGTTTATTATAGTACATTACATATACAACAATTGTTTTATAAAAATAATTTATTCTTGGAAATCTTTTTTGTTTCAGTTCTTGGCCTTTTAAGTCATAGTAAATACCATTCCTTCGCGTTTGCTTGGGGGACACACAATGTGCTATCTCGGTGACAATTTTAATGTAACGCTCCGTTGCTTGTATATGACAGGGTATTTCCAAATCTTTAATTGCAGCATCTGCGAACATGTATCCTCGGATTTCATCGTCTGACATTGATCGCGAAAAAGCAAATTCGATCAAATTTACGTTTTCCCAGTCGATTATGTCTATATAGTCGGTGCAATCGAAATTTATACGGTGACCGTACGGTGAAAACGTAAATTTGACCGAACCTGCTTTTTCGCAATGTCAGACAATGAAATCCGAGGATATATGTTCGCAGATGCTGCAATTAAAGATATGGAAATACAAGCAACGGAGCGTCACATTAAAATTGTCACCGAGATAGCACATCGCGTGTCCCCAAAGCAAACGCGAAGGAATGGCATTTACTATGACTTAAAAGGCTAAGAACTAAAACAAAAAAAGATTTCCAATAATAAATTATTTTTATGAGACAATTGTTATGTACCATAATAAACCGATGATTAATTGAAATAAAATAAAAATGAAAAAAACGATGTTTTTTATTTTTTAGGAGTAGATATTCATTAAAAAATTTCCGTTTGTCACCTAAATTCATCATTTTTTATGCCTTTTCTGAAAATACATGCACAACAGGGGGTAAGAAATCGCTTCACCTTGATATATAATAAATATTTTATCATTACACATATAATAACTAATCTAGCATTACAGGCGCGCGCTTTGCGAGCGCTATTTAACACCTTTTACTGTAATCTGCAAAAAGCAAAATATAATTTTACTATAATTTTAAAAACAATAATATTTTTGACTCATGCGATTATCGATGCCTTTTTTTTTTTAGAAAGGAAAAGAATATTTATATTTTAAATAATTGCAAAATTGATGTTGTTGGTATTCTCAGAAACATAAATAACTCTGTTACAAGTAGTCTCTATTAACTCTATCAATATCTTGTAAAATTGCTTTTATTTAACAGTTTAAATAACTTTCTGATGTTACCCCTCAAAACTGCAAAGAGTAAAAACTTTATAAAAATACTGAAGTCCTTACATTATTAACAATGTAAATGCCACGGCCTCGCGAACTGGCTTTAGGCTTGACGATCCATGGTCCTCTATATCTGAAATGCGCCGAAATCAAGTCTCTGGTTTCAGTAGGCAATAGAAATGTCTGGGGTATAAAATCGAGATTTCGAAGGCCCTTACTCCTCTGCATAGCTTCAATATTTTTGTAAAGGCGATCCTTACGGGTAATTTCATAAGACCTAAGGAATAGATTTTTAAAAAGAATTATTATCAAGCTAATAGCCATTCGAATTTAATATTTATTATGTCCTATAAAGATTCAAATAAATATAAAAATTAATAATAAATGAAGAATTTAACTTGTAAATCGTAAAATTTGTTTCGTTGACAGTGTTTCACGATTTTTTATATTTGTAAAGTATTACCAATAACGATTACGGAAACTGTTTCTTAATAATGCGTTCTTACCTAGGAAAATGGTTTACTTTTTGATAAGGCATCAAGTTCCGCAAGATATCCGGCTTTGGATGACTTCCCATCCACAGTACGTTAAAATCTGTCTCATTCATAGGAACCTGAAAGCAAAGATATAGCGATTTTTACAAAGTTAAAACAAAGAATTGAGGGACGAATGTTTCTCAATTAAAAAATTAATGTTCATGTAAAAATAAACAAAATTAATTGCTTTGTTTTATTTTTTATTTCTTTATTACCATTATACCCTTTCTCACGTTGCGCACTTTCTGTAAATATCAGAAATAAACGTATTATTTCAGATTATTTTCGCATTCGTTTCGCTTGTAATTCCTATTTCTCTCATACTTATTCCGAGCGATTTCAGGCATTGTTTCCAGGCAAACAAGCAACATAATTTTGCTTCATCATATCGGCAGGTTTTGGGTAAATTAATATTTCTTTTAACTAAATTAAGTTAAAGTTGATTTATAAAATTGACTCAGTTAACTAACAAATAAGATCTTAAAACGCCAACGATACAAAGTAAATCTTGGTGCTTTCATATAATATTTAATATTATATGGAAGCACCAAGATCCGCTTTGTACCGTGTTAGCGTTTTAAGATTTCATTTGCTAGTTAACTTTCCACTGTCTTTCCTGATACTCATTAATTTAGTTAAGTTAAAAATTGCATAAACAAAAAACTAACTCAGTTAAAAGTTGTGTTAATTGTAAGATTAAATTAATTTAAGTTAAATTAAAAGTTAACTTTGAAAATTTATAATCCGATCTATTACTAAAACTTTACCTCCATTAAGCCATGTGATTGCAGCAGAAGATTGATGAGTCTAGTATCAGTTTGAAAGATCTTGTAGGTCATATGTAGCTGCTTCGCAGGTGGATCTTTTGGTGGCGTAGCTAAAGCGGAACATCTAAGGAACAAATCAAATATAATTGTTCAAACATTTCTATGTGTTTTAAAAATAAAAATAAATGATAGATAAATTCTTATACCAACTTACTTGAAGCGTAAAACAGGAGTCTTGCTTCCATTTGGTCCATTTAATAACCATTCGTTGTTTATTGCATTTCTTTCATTCGTTGTGCTATAAATAGACATTTGTAAAGCATTACGCGTAATTAGAAATATAATTCTAGTTGCTGTCGTACTTTCAATATTTTAATATATAATTGAAGTATTTCTATACAAGGTGTCCCATTTTAATCAATCACCTCAAATATCTCTTGAACAATGATCGGAAGAGCACAC
>NW_012027596.1:8167-16706 GCF_000956235.1 Wasmannia auropunctata
ACGTGTGCTCTTCCGATGGAACTCCCCATTTTTCATTGCATATTCTTGTAGCTTATTTCGAGAGCTTTCCAAAACATATAGATAAAATGTTTTTTAGTTAAGTAAATCTCGAGTTATAAAGCTTGAAAGTTACAGTTCCACCGACATTAGCATTATCCAAAATATCCAAACAATGGCTGAAATCTTTTGAATGTTGTTCAGGATTATAAGCTTGACAACATATGTCAAAGTCATGATTATTGGAAAATGTTTTTCTTTTTTCAAAAAATAAAAATAATTTTCAAAAATGAAAATAAGAGAAACAATCTTCAATGATCATGGCCTTGACACATGTTGTCAAGTTTATAATTTTGAACATTCAAAAGATTTCAGCCATTGTTCGGACACCTTAGATAATGCTAAGCCGGTGGTACTGTAATTTTCAAGCTTTATAACTCGAGATTTACTTAACTAATAAACCTTTTATCTATGTGTTTTGGAAAGCTCTCGAAATAAGCTACAAGAATGTGCAATGAAAATGGGAGTTCCATTTAAAAGATTCAAAGTGATCTTGACGACGCCACTCAGGGTCAAACCAATGTTATCATCTTATGTCCCTCTCTAAGTCCCAAAACTTTTGTCTAAAATATTTTTCCCTAAAATGCACTGTTCAAGAGATATTTGAGGTGATCGATTAAAATGGGACACCCTGTATATATAATAACTATTATTCATTTCTATAATTAAAATTTGGAGAGCACGTACGATATTGTACATTATATATATATGTATAGTAAGTAAATTGATGATTCCTAATATGAAAGAAAAGAATAAAGAGATAGGGATATATACGTACTTACACAATTAAAAAAAAAGACTCAAATAAAAAGTGATAGAAAATAATTAGTATCACAATACAATTTAAAATTTCATTGCCATAAGAGAATATTGAAAATCAAGTAATCATAAGGAAATTCGAGAGTTGTAACGAACATATCACTTATGTAACATATGTAACTCACTTTTCTGTATTATCAGATTTGTGTACCAAAGCTTCCAATGCTTCCTCGCTACTATTGGATAACTGCGACATACCAGAAAGACTGGAAGAGGACATGAGCTCTTTTGAACGCTTCCCTTTCAATCTTCCTGTTACATTGGAATACTTTCTTTGGGATATCATGATTTATCTGAAATAAAACAAAAAACTTTTTATGTAAAATTATAGTATTACGTGAAGAAAGAAATGACAATAACATGATAATAACATTGAAATGAGTATTCTGGCTAGAATTAAAATTCAAGAATTAATATCCACAACATGTGCGGCATCATTTCAGCTGTTTCGACAGTTATCTCAAAAACTAAACTCGAAACGAAATCTAATCTCTCTAATAACTGTATCGGGGAAGAAAAGAGGAAAAAAAGATATCAGTATAATTTGTTTTATAAAATATTAAAAAAAAATACTAAAATACTAAAATTTTTTAACAATTAAGTATCTGAATCGGCCGTGGATTGTTTCAAACAAATAAGATAAGAAAAATTCCAACATGGTATAAAGCGGATTTTGTAAATATTTATTTATAATAAAAAATAGATATGAACCGGTTTTGCTTAATAATATTTTTCGTATAAATTTAAATTGAAGAAATTAGGATCCCAAGAATAAATCAGATATACTGAAGTAATGCCTAAGTATGCGAGCCGACACGGGTGTTAGTGTGTGTAATAATTTTTATTATTACAATATCCAACCACATACAAACTGCGCACCGCATTTCGGTTTTGAAACTCTGATGTGAACCTGGCTCCCAACTTTATGAAAATTAAAAATTATTAGTGCAGCACGTTTGTACTTTGTTTGTACTTATTTGTACCGCTTGTTTGTATTTTGTTTGTACCTTAAAGGAAACAAACAAAGTGATAAAGAAAAATAAGCAGCACCCAAGTAAAAGCTATTTAAATTTCAATAATGTCATTCGAAAGAGCATCGCTTGTACTTTCTTGTATCACCTTTCAAATCATTCGTACCTCAATTGGACCGGAAGTACAGGCTTTTCAAAGTACGTAAAAGAAAAATTTTGGTCAATTTTTTAAATATTCGGAAGCAACAAGCACCATTTGAAAGAGCTCGAGTAGTATCCGTTTGTACTAACTAATAAAAATGCAGTTTTAAATAAAATTATCTATTAGCAAGAAGTATGTACACGTCAAAAACATTGGTCTAATAATAAATCATAAAATTAATATTATATTATTGGCTAACTGCTTAAATTTTAACTATTGTTAAACAGTCACGCTAACTCCCGTATAAGATTGACAGTCTTTTTCTTTTATATAGTATCTCGTCGGTGTATATACATATTGGTGCCTATGTGTAGGTGCGTGCGTGCGTGCGTGCGTGCGTGCGTGCGGCATCGTGCGTACGCGCGCGCGCGCAGATATGCGTATTGATTTAACATCAACATTGCTTTAATCAAGTAGATTTGTAGTATTTGTATTTCTTAAAGTATATTTTATAAAAGGAATTAGAAAAAAAGGAGAAATAATATATAAAATATATAATAATATATGTAGGTATATAAAAATATATAATTTAAGAGTTTAAGAGTGATATTATATTTTTATATATATTACTTTTTTCTCTTATAATTTCTTTTAAAAATTTATTTAAGAAATAAATTTATCCACAATTACTGATACATAAAATTTGATTACTAATTATTGATAATTACTGATACATAAATTGATTTTCAATTCCTGCAATCAATTTTAACTGCAATATACATAAGTTAATTATGTGGAGTCTATTTAACATAATTGTGCTTACAATACGCAATATACATATGGCACCGTCAATGTTTTTTACTTTCGAATTATTTTTACATCAAAGAGTCTAACTAAAGCGTCGTCCAAACTAAACAAAACATTATCGTAAACATGTTTACCGATAGTGTATCCTAAAATTTAATTTTAAATCCAACAAATTTCGGGATTACATTTATATCGATAACATTTTGTCGGATACATTTTTACATACATTGTTATCGACAAATATTAAAAATATATTATAACTTGAAAGTGATAATATTGCATATATTGATGACAATATTGTTTATTATGTTTTCGATATTGAAGCAGTAAAGCAATGTCAACAACTTATAATGTCATCGACATATAAATGCACGTGAAATTTTTATTGACTGTAATTGTGGTACGTTTAGTTGTTGAGCAAGTATTTATCTGTACAATTCTTTTGTAAAATTATTATAATTTTTATGATAAAATAAATAAAATGTTACAAATAATCTAATTACGGCTCGTAATTGTAAAAACAAATAATAAAAAGTAAAATTAAAAGGTTAAAAACAAGCAAATTAATGGATGTTCTAATAAATATATTTCTAATTACATATTAAGATGTATATATATATATATATATATATATATACATCTTATATATTACGTATATATATGTATATATACATATACACATCATTAACTAGTCTTCATCAACCGCCAACTATTAGCAAGAAGTAAAGTATATGTACACGTCAAAAAACATTGGTCTAATAATAAATCATAAAATTAATATTATATTATTGGCTAACTGCTTAAATTTTAGTTATTATTAAACAGCTACGCTAACGTACTTCCATTATTAAATTAATTAATAAATACGTGATTACATCCCTTAAGGTGGTTCTTTAGTAAAGTGTCGAAAATTTGGAGTGCCTCAACAGAGCCTACTCAAAATCACAGATTTGTATAATTTGGATAAAATGTTAAAACTACGTGTATATCTAATGAAATAATATGAAACAAACGATACTGCTACTCTGCGTGACAATGAACGAAAAAAGTGAGAGTTCAATGTAGATTGCTAGCAAGGTTATGCAATATTTTACCATTTCAACATTAAATATCTTTCTAGAATGACCTATTACTTTTTTGTGACCATTAAAACCGTAATTTTTTTAAACTATTAATCTCGTTTTTTAGAAATCTTAAATAACATTTGTGTGCAGTCAACGTTCAATCAAAGAAACGTCTCCGAGCCAAATCTGTTACAAATAATCTAAATACGGTAGTAATCTAATAAATATATTTCTAATTACATATACTAATATGTACGTAAGTTATACGTAAAAAGTTTCATTTTCAACATTTTTTCTCTCTTTCATCAATAAATAACTTATCCTAAAATTTTGCACACGTCAAGTTCGGCACTTCAACTTCATTACATAAAAAATTTGGACATTTCTAAAATAACTCGATTTACTAAAGAATTACCTTAATAAATAATAAATAAATAAAACACGAAGTACTAATGTAAGTCATCATGCATGCATTCTATCGATAAAAAATAAAATAATCATAAATAAAACGAATGACGATTTGTAACTTGATTCGATCCATATGTATTCAATATTAGGTATGGTCTTTCGCATGGTCTTTCACATGTCAATTTTCCGTCTATAATGAGTCCATTATACACATATATTGTCCATATTGATATTGAGATTTATACATTGAAATTTACAATAACAATAATTATTCTATAATTATAGAATAAAGGCAAGTTCGGAATATATTTATAATTACTTTCGCACTGTCATAACGACTATCAGATTGAATGTTGAATGGAAAATAAAATGTGCTATTATTATGCACGCGCGTAAAATTTATAGAGCTTACAAATATAAATCGGTATTATAAAGTCCTATATATTCTAATTATATTGATATTCTGAATTAGATCGTAAAACGATTCGCCATGTTAATTTTAATCGATATTCGCTTCGAAATTTCATTAACTATTCGCGGGTTTAGGGTAACTAAAAACGTTAAAATGTAACTTTGTTTAAAGTTAATGTAACTGAACAATGGTTTTTTTTCATTTTAAAAGTCAAAATCCGAAGAATAAGATTGTGTAACTTAAAACTATGTAAAGTTGTAAAAATCAATTGTTAAACAATTTTTCACTAATCTGAAGATTTGATGCGTAATTAAAAAAATCTGGATCCTCGTGGACCTGCGAATACCGACTAACAATAAGATCAAAATGTACTATTGTAATGTCATAAACATTTAAAAAAAAATGATAGCAAAAAATAGTCGACACTACTTGTGAGATACATTGTCGGATATAAATAAAGTAATGAAGACTAATTACTTTTCATAGTAGTATGTAGTAGTAAAATTTTGTCATCTACATTTGTTATCTACAAAAATGTCGATGACAATATTTCTTAATCTGGACGGAAGTTAAGATATTGTTTAGACATGATTAATTAAGAAATATAAAATTATATATTTTTATTGATTAATTTAGCACAATTTTATTTTTGTTATTGTCTGTCATTCATTTTTTTTAATTTTCCACACGTGAAAAGTACGTGACAAGCATCTAAAGATGTTAATCGCAATTCTCGATTATGACATACGAGAGCCTGTAGGTATGCGTTCGACCTAGAAATGCCTAAATCGGAAATAGGAGGAATTAATGAGTTTCTCCTTTCGCGATCGATCTCGTTAGCTTGAATACTAAGCTAACCATTAAGCTACCATTAAGCTTTACATATTCCATCAATCAATCAACAATATTGGATGTGCTTCTTTTCCGAGATAATCCTTTACTCTCACACTCAAAGTTCCAACCAATGTCGTGCGGGTGTGCATTTGCGTTTGCATGCCGTGCGTGTTTGCGTGTGTACAGGATGTCTAATAATAGACGCATTTGGTGAACAGATGAACACGAACATTCTTTATTACAAAGTGGGTTTTAAAACGATAAATCTAAATTTATCGGAAAACCGCAAAGATAAAATAAGATGAAATTACGATCATCCAGAAATAAAAACATACAAAGTGAAATGATATAATTACATTTGAAATAGTTTTTGATGTATTCATATATTATATTTTTTTAGAATACATATACGAAACGATGAAATGAATTAATTTCCATCAACTTTGTCACAAAAAATTAGTTTTCTTTTTCACGCAGTTTGAAAAAAAGAGATTACAAAAGTGGAAGAATAAACAACTCTCTCGTCGGCCTTGGATGCAATTTACAATGTGCACACGATAATTAACGGTAACAGTAATATTTCATGTACTTTCTGTTTCTGTCTAATTAAAATCTATATATTCTATGGAAAGTCAAAATCATATCATAAACATGAATAAAATAACTTCATTATTCCATCTATTTTATTATTATTGCTATCAGCGTAATTTTTCACAACTTATATATTAATATTAAGTTTCCAAAAATCTTACCACATTCTACAAAATATGTATAATTTTTTCAATGCATTCATATGCTGATGTGTTTATTTGTTTATTTATGCATTTGTATTTGTTATTTATGTAAGGTGTCTCATTTTTAAAACCAACTTAACATCTCGAAAGCTGATAGCGAATTCGATTGAATGCACTAATGTACACTGATCAGTACACATTAATGCCGTTGTACACTTCTGTTCTAATCTCAATGTAAAAGTAAAATATCTCAAATAATAAAATGCTCATCCATATTTTACCAAATAAAATAATAAAGTACTAAAATTTCGCGATTTAACCGTTTTTAAATTTATATTAAACATGCATCTTTATATTGACTTGTGTACAATGGTTTTATGTGATCTGAGTGTGCACTAATACTTATAGTGTGTCCAACCGAAATCGCTGAGTCGAGTAGCCAAAAATATTTCAAACAAAAGTTGTACGGTCTAAAGAAAGACAAATAATAGTAAAATCAATTTATGAAAAAATTGATTTTACTATTATTAAAATTGAATTTTCAAGGTTGCATGAAGATTATATCGTCAATTTTCTAAATTACAATTTTTTTAAATATAATTCTTCTAGTTAATTATTCTCTTATACAAAAGTATTAAAATTAATGAAAAATCAATAGTTTACGAAATATTTTACATTTTATTCTGGCATATTTTAACATCAAATATAAAATATCCCGTAAACTAGCAATCATTTTTTTTATAATCATACCTTAATACTTTTATGCACAAAATAATAAAATAAATCAATAGGTATAAAGAAAATATAATATTATTGCTTTTCCAAAAAGGTATGTAATTGCATATTGTAAATTGTATAATTTATATGTTTAAATCCACATGGACAAAAAATCAAGATAAGTAACGTATTATTTAATAATCATAATATTTTTATGACAAATTAACGTTAAATTTTAAACGTAGTTTTAATAATTTCTCTTTGATTTAAAAATAGCTGCTTTGGCTTTCACGCTTTCTGATTTCGAACGCAATAATGCAACGCAAGCATTAATCAATGGTAAGAAAATCTTTTTCGAATTATTAATAAATTAAGTTTAAGAAGGCAAATTGTCATACTGTCGCCTTTTAAATTTATTCTGTATTGTACTTAAAAGTTTAAAAATACTCGCTTTTACATGTATTTTGATCGCTGTGAAAGTCGAAAATTAAGAAATATGAATTTGTTGTATAAAATACATGAGGTAATAATTAACGAACAAATTGATTTTGTAAGGTTTACTTTATGTGTGCTTCCTTAACGCGAACTGAAGTAGGAATTTTAAAAAAGAAATCGATGTGCAAGCGCATTATCTACATTAGTATCGCTCGCGTGTGAAACCTCGAAAACCAAGTTAGGATCGGAAGATAAGAGAAAGTGTAACACGAAAGTAAATGGAATATTTTTCAATGACAGACTCGACAATTATTATGAGGCTTAAACATATTAAACTATAATCTGTTTATGCAGTAATTTCGACGAAAGAGATTAAAGAGGAGACCTATTCAAACAAACTTGCATACTTCCATAACTATATACGAACTGTAAAGAAAATTATCCAATCGCATTTTATGTGTCTTGTAATAGAAATGCGATTAGATAATTTTTTTTAATGCATATAATTATGCAACTATGCAAGTTTATCTGGATAGAACCTTAAGGTCTATACGTCATCCTAACAAATTAATTGTTATGTCGTACAAACTGCGGCCGTTAGCAACACTATCGAATTGGAGAACAAGGCGCCTAGTGTCATATTGACAGGACGACTTGACATAATCACCGCCGACCGCATGTTTGTCAAAAATATTGAATAATCAGCAAGAAATCGAGACTCACCGCGATTCGTTGAGATAGTGACTTATTGTCCGTCAATTTTATATTTGGTGAACCGACGGCGCATTGCGATAACCATGACTTTATTTTACAACACTTGCAGACGCAAATTGCAGCCGGCACTAATCGTAGCCATACTGTAGAAGAGCGCAACGAGTACTACCTACGCGGCCTATGTCTAGTCCTACATTGCCTACCTCTGTCAATCGAATGCTAAATGTCCGCGTACAGTCTCTGACAAAAGCACCGGCGTAGTCATATATGTTCTGTGGTAGTCATGTGACCATAGATATAGCACAGTATAACAGTAGGTCCACTCAGCGAAAAACTGAGTCTTCGCGCAGGTATCGCCGCGCAACTTTTGTTTTGGGTTGGATCCAATGAAATGTAAGACGATAGGAACGTACATACATATGTGC
>NW_012027596.1:16726-24316 GCF_000956235.1 Wasmannia auropunctata
GTGATCTGGAAAAGGAGATCAAAGGCACCGACACGAAGTGGACCTACTGATTATACTGTGGATATAGTAGAGTTACTTTGGTTTGAACACTCCGAGAGCGATTAATAACGTCACATGCTTTCCTTGTCCAATCAGAATCTAAAATAGAGCAAGTGACGTCATTAATCGTTCTCGGAACAATCAAACTTGCTCCATCCAAAAATGCTAATAGTCGATTCTTGCATTTAAGACCGTCTTAAGTACAGTTTTAAGATGTCATAAGCCAATCACAGAGCCATATTAGCATTTTAAAACATTACTTAAAACAGTCTTAAAATAATAGCGTTTTCGGACGGAGTGGATTTGATCGCTCCAAGATCGAGTGATTAATGACGTCACTTGCTCTATTTTAGATTTCTGATTGGATGAAGAGAGCATGGGATATTATTAATCGCTCTCGGAGCGATCAAACCCGTTCTGCCCGAAAACACTAATATAAGAATTGATCACTATGACCGGTCCTAGATAATCAGAGAAGCGCGACCAGACCGGGTTTCTCACATGTCTTCGGGAGAATTCACACCTTGACAGAAAAGCAGAAGCCAATCAGAACTCGCGCTGATAGCAAGAAAAGAAGAAAGTAGAAACTATCGATTACCAGCGCGAGGTCTGATTGGTTTCTGCTTTTTTGTTTTTCTTTTTCTTATCTTTTCTTTTTTCATTTAACTGTAATTGGTCCATTCTTTACGGCTTAAGGCTGGAAGCACATGAAATGCATAACAAAACATAAACATAAGATCACTGGATCAATGAGCAGCCAGCATAAAGTCGCCATATTGATTTATATAAGATTCTCATTGGTCTAGCCGCTTTATGCTATACTTATGCCGCATTATGCATTTCATGTGCTCTCGGCCTAAGGCTTACGACATCTATTGTGTTTCGGGACCAACGACATATATATATAGACCGAGCATTCTGTCCACAGCATGAAGCCGAAAGTTGGCAGAATACGACTGAGAGAGATAGCATTTGCGGGGAATGCTGTCTCATTTTATCTTATAGTAAGATTGGTAAGATGGCCGATGTCAACAGCTGTCAATTGACACCAGCGTCATCTTACAGTAAGATAAAAGAGAGAGCATTCCCCTCAAATCGCACTATCTCTCTCAGTCGTATTCTGCCAACTTTCGGCTTCACCTCCTCCACATCAAAAGCATAGGAATGCTCGGTCTATTATATATGTCGTTGTTCGGGACTCATTCCCAAATAAGTCCCAAAACACAATAGATGTAGTAAGCCTTAAGCCGTAAGAAATTGACCAATCATAATCTATAATTCTCTTCAAATTCAACTGCAATTGGTCCATTTCTTACGGCTTAAGGCTTACTACATCTATTGTATTTCGGGACTAAAGTGACGTCTACAAGACTTAAGATTTAAGAAAATTAACCAATCACAATCAATTATTTTTCTCACGTAAAATGAATAATCAACTATAATTGGTTAATTTTCTTAAATATTAAATCTTAAATTCGAGATCAAATTCCAAAATGTCGCTGTTTTACTTCGATTTGTGAGTATGTATGCGTGTGATATTGATGTAGTAATGTGTAGTGATGGATTCATGTTTACTACTCCATCCACTAAACTATAATAACGTCACATGCTCTCCTCGTCCAATCAGAAATCTAAAATAGAGCATGTGACGTCATTAATCGCTCTCGAACAATCAAACCCGCTACGTACGAAAACGCTATAATTATTTTACTATATAAAAATATAAAGTAAAATTATCAAAAAATCAACACTTTACAAGATATTTTATATTTTGTCATACTTTGTCATTTCGACATAATTACATAAAATATGAAATATCTTGTAAATTATTAATTAATTTCTACTAGAAAAAAATGTGTCATCTTCAAAACCTTATGTGAAACATTTTGTTAATTGTATCATCAATAATTACGGAGAAATTCGACTAGATTGATTAAAATTGACCACCCTATATAATATTATATATTATAAATATTAAGTATAAAAAAATTTTTTTCGGATCTAATGGGAAAATATTTTATTTATATACAAAGAATTATACATATTTATACATCAATTACGTTATGCAGAAAATTCTAATTTATTATTATAAATCTGTAATTCAAAAAATTCAAAATATTTATCTATTGTTAAAATTATATAAAACAGTTATAATAACAAGATTATGTTATGTACAATAATCGCTATTTTATCTTCTTAGTATATTTGTCTTCCAGCTCGTATAACTTCAAATCAAGTTCTGCTGTAGAATATGTCTAAAATATGTTTTTTAATATTATTCTATGATATCTCTCATACAAAGTATATAACATCTGTTTTTTTTTGTAATTATACTATGTTGTATTTTATGCACTCAAAATGAGAAATAATTAAGTATTAAATTTAAATAAGTACAAGAGATGCAGTTGACAAAAAATAAATTTTATAACTAACACAAAATAAAACAGGTAACTTGACACATAATTATATAATCCACACACATATAAATAATAAATAAACTAAATAGTAACGCTTACTTTTTTCCGGATAGATTTTGAAATATCCTTTGAATTATTCATGTCCTCTGTTATCTATAATGTAAAAAATGTAAAATTGTTAAAAAATTAAAGTTTAATTAATTTAATAAGTATAGTTAAATATATTTAATATGTATAATTATCTTTTAAGCACATTCATGATATTAATAAAAATAAAATTCTTTTTTTCTCCTTTGTAACTATCTAATTTTTATCGATTGTATTTAAATAATAGGCATCAAAGTATAAAAGAATAAATAAAATAGACAATAAAATTGCTATACCCAAAATTCCTTATATTCCGGTGATATACTTTCCAAATATAATATTCTGTCTTCAATATTTTTCAATCTTTCGTAAATATCTTTAGGCACTGGTTTATTAATTCCTATCATATGTTCTGATGCGGAAATTCTGTCATCCAATATAGGAAAACCGTCCGAGACATTAAAGCTTGTATTATTCGTAACTGACTTGCGTAAAATTGATTGATCAATAGTTTGAGGTCCACACATGTTTAATACTCTGTGAACTAAAAATAATTACAGATATACATATATTAGAATTAATCATTTTAGCATTCTTGCATATTTATTTAATAAAAAAAAGAAAAAATAAACAAAATTGCACTTATATTAGTGCAATATATATTCGACAAAATTATAATAAAGATATAAAAGTTAGTATATATTGGAGATATAAAAACTCAATTAAACAAGAAATTTTATATAGATTCTTGCGAGATTACATAAGGCTACGTAAAGTTTTTTTCGATGAAAACGCATATTTACGAAACAAAATATATTAGTTCTATAATTCAGATTGTAAAATATATAAAATCTTTAACAAATCAATATATACTCATATAGAAATTAATGAAGATAAATGAAATAATGACAGACTAAAACATATAGAGTAAACAAAAGAAGAAAAAAATCATGTAACAAAAGATTAAATTGCATATTATTTCAAATTATTACCTTTTACATGACTTTTGGAATCTTTGCGTCGAATAAGAACGGCATCTACTCTTGCACAAGAATTTTCGTCATTATAATTTTTTTCACTGTGAACATATTATTTATAGTAATTAATTAATTAATTACAATAATTAGTTTGTAATTATATCAATTAGGTGTGCATATTATAATTATATAATAAAAATTAATTATTTAATGTGATTACCCATGCAAATTCTTCTATTTCAGTGTTAATAATAAAAAAAATAAATAATAACTGACCTGTGGCAACAAAATTCTTGTATATTCATAGTATTTACTTGTTGACGTTTTCTTTCGATGAACGATTCTATTCTACGATTCAGTTCTTCCGAATTCGCTCGAATTTGTATAAGGTTTTGATCAATAACATGTTTATTTGGTTTTTCATTTATATCTGCAGCAGTCTGAACATCTTCCCTTTTCAAAGCTGTCGATTAATAATATTTTCCATTTCTAATCTGTTATAGCTAATTTATATGTTAATTATACTAATTAACTGAATAGAAATATGTTATATCTAATTTTTTTATGTTAGTCCTAGTGCTATATTATGTATATTTTGTAAGTACTCATATACATAAATACAATAAAGAAAAGTTATTATATTTTCATGCGCATTTATATTTATTTAACAAAGATATCAAGATGCCACCAATCGTTTTGTAAAACATTATAAGTAGGCATATGAGTGCACACACACACTGTATACATTTGAAATGCTTTTGATATACAGGGTGAAGCATTTATTTCAAACCATTCAAATATCTTGAAAAATACGTAAGATACGAAAAAATGTTTTAGACAAAAGTTATAGGACATGAAAAATCGAAAATTTTGTGTAATAATTTGATTTTATCATTATTTGTCCCTCTTCATATCCTATAACTTTTATTTGCAACATTTTTTTCGTATCTTACGTATTTTTCGAGATATTTGAATGTCTTAAGATGAATGTCTCATCTTTGTATGCATATAAATGTTAAAAAACTATACTATTTTAACTATATATTTCTCAAGTAATTATAAATTACGTAAATATTTACTTAATAAATTATATATGTATATATATAGATAATTAAAAAATATGTATGTGTGTATAGGTTAAAAATACAGCATTTCAAATTGATAGAATCTATTATTAAAAAATAAGACACCAAAGTATAAAAAAAATACTGCAAGATTTATAAGACAAATAAGTATTTAATAAGTGTCGAAAACCTATGATTTTTCTAATCCGTATCCAAGCAGAGAAGATTGATACATAAAATAAAAATATAGATAAATTTTTGTAGGAACATTTAAAAGTAAATAAGTCAACAAATGCAGGTAAACAAAAGGTGTCATGCAACAACACAAGACTATATTACAATAATATTATAAATCGGAACGTTTCGTTTACATCTACTATCCTCTTCAAATGAAATACAAATGTTATAAAAAAAATATAGCCATTGCATATATTTGGGAAAACATGCATTAGAAAAAGTACAGTATTGATAATTAAAGTTATTTACTATTCCAATTACACTCTTTATTTTGCTTCCATTGTGGTTCTCCTGTTTCGTATATTTCTTTTTTCCAAATAGGCACCGTAGCTTTCAATGTATTAATAGCATATTCTATTGCCCTTAGTGATTCCTCTCTATGAGGAGAGGAAACTGCTATTACAACACTTGCTTTGGATATCGGTACTTCTCCAATACGATGATATATAGCGATGCCTTCTACATCCCATTGTAAACGAATTTTGTTACAAATATCAGTCATCTCTTTTAAAGCCATCGATTCATAGGCTTCATATTCCAGCTTAATTACCTAAAAAAATTTCAATAATTGATCTTAAATTTGCAAAAATAGTAAGAGCATTATCCACATTTGTCTGGAACTATTTTTAAAAAATAATAACTTTTCTTTTACTATTTCTTGACATCTTAAGAAAAGGATTTAAGAGATCATTATATCTCTTTTGTATCAAAGCAATATAGTGCAACTTTATTTTTTGTGTATCTTTCTTTTGCTTAATATAAATCACGATTGCGCAAAACAACGATATAACTATTATTTATACACTTTGTAATTAAAAAGACAAATTTATTTTTTCTTTATATGTTACACTTACTCTTATCATATTCTTTTTTTTTCTCAAATTTAAAATATATTTCATGATCATTTTTTGATAGCAATAAATCGCAAATAAGATTAAAAATCAAAATAATCATTTTTAATAATTAGAGTAAATATGTGTGCAAATAAATAAAGAGCAAGTCAATAATTATCTCATGAAAATTTTCAAAATAAAATACTGTTTAACAATTTCCTTGCTTTCTTCTCAACAAAACTATAAAGTCTATTTTCAATCATCGTTGAGTACAATTTTTATCAGATCAATGTAAAAAAAATTAAGGATGGAATAAATAAAAAGACACAATCGTGTCTCGGCGCTGAAGAGTACGCACGAAACCGGATTGGGTCTATTTACATATTTACTCTAAACAGATCCAGCATTTACATTTATGTTAAACACATGTTAAAATTTATGTCAGATAATTATTTAGAATTTCAAATTAATTTCTGTAATATACTTAACCTTTTTATTTTCAAAATTATCTCGAGTAAGTCCAATAAAGTTAGATATTGCTCCACAATTAGGAAAAGTCACCAGCTCTATGATTTCTGCAACATTTAATTCCTCTTGCTGCAACTTGACAAAATTCTTTGATATCTCCATATTATCCTGAAGAATAAATAATACAGCACAATATTAATTTTATTTATTATTTAATATATTTGTATTTTATGTCATTAATTTATATTGAATGCGCAAAAAAATATTTTTGTATAACTGAGTTTTATTTATAGATAAAAAACGCGCGCCTATTTAATATTTAAGCAATATTGCAGATACAGTAATATAAATACGTAACAGCAATTGACATACATATAGACACCGTGATATTAATTTAATTAATTTATTATTGAACAAACCTCCACTAAGTGGTGGAATGATTGCAATTTTATCCTTCACTGATAATTCAAGAAGAATGCTACTTGGAACAACAAATTCATCATTCACAGCTAGTATTATTTGATTACGTATACTTTCTAATTCAAAAGTGTGGACGATCTTATCAAAAAGATCAATAGAAGACAATTTTCTTGGTATATCAAGCTTACATTCCTTACATCCAGTTAATTCACGTGCTTTTGCAAAAAATAAGATTGTTGTTTGTATTTCGGTTTCATCCATTACAAAGCACCAATAAGAATGCTTTCTAAAATAATTTAGAAATATATTATACAATTATTATATATTATTTATATTAATTTATTACATTGTATTTACAATACAGATCATATATTGCTCCCACACATTATTAATTTGGAAGAGTACAATTAATTCAAAGTATTAATTGATTTTCAAAAAAAATTCTGAAACATTTTGTAATAAATATGTGTGAACATGTATGTATACATATATACACACACACAGACATATACCGAACAATAATTACAATCACATAATATAAACTATGGTTATAACATTTCAAATTTTTCAAATCTTTTATTATTAATTATTAATTCAAGAAAGACCTATCTTATACATATAGCAATAAAACTAATTAATATTGCTACTAAACTAATTTACTAATAATCCTAAAAAAAAATAATAATAGATAAAATAATAAATTAAATTTATAATAAGTAAATTAACAGTAATTACTAATAAACTTTAGCAATTACTGGACAAGTTTGACTTTATCAAGTATAAATGTGCTATTCGTAATTGATATTTTGAGACATTATTATAATAATTTTTAATTATTTTTAATCTTTTGACAAAAATCAATCAAATATATAAGTATACTTTGCGTCTAATAACACTTCCCAGATAGCAAAACCTGCTGAGACAGATTTCTAGCAGAGTATGCTATCGTTATTTGATGGCAGAATGGCAACAAATTTTATACAGTATCTGTACCATATGATGATGTCGACAAACTGTTATCAAAAATATGACAAAGCGTGTTAACATA
>NW_012027596.1:24336-28476 GCF_000956235.1 Wasmannia auropunctata
GATGTGTATAAGAGACAGCCCTTATATAATCAATATCGAAGCTGGAGTATGTCAGTATTATTTGCGTATTATTCATGTATGTACTTATTGTTAGTACGAAATATGAATAATGCTTTAACGTCAAAGAAGCTATATAAGTATTGTAAGTATAAATGAGCATAGAATTATTAGAAAATTGTAATTGTTATAGTGTACAGAGAACAAGGACGAAATGATTCTTTTACATCTTAAGAAAATTCTTGGAAAGAAGAATCAAATGCTCAATGTAAAATATATATATTAATTTTTATTAATAAAACTTATTAATAAAATAAAGTTTAAAATTATTTCTTTCAAATAAAATTTAAAATAAAAAGACTAAAAATATCATTTTTAAAGATTTCAATGCCAATGACAATTTAAATGCTTACAAAACTGCAAAGTCTGCTCGATTTCTGTTGTCAATCTGCTGTCAAATTATGCTTTGTCTGATTTCTGCTCCCAATTTGTCGTCAAATTATATCAGCAGATTTTGCTCAATTTCTGTCTGCAATCTGCTAACATATCGTGTCAACAGACTTTGTCGACAGATCCTGAGCTTAATGCGGACACAGATAGCTATGGTTTTGCTACCAGAATCTGTTCGAATTTGCTGCCAATCTGCATGCAGACTGTGCGCAGTTTGCTATCTGGGTTATGTCTGCCAGCAAACTAACAGTATTCGAAATAGAATTGCAATAAAATTGACATCAACTATTAACATACAACTTATGCTAATAGTTGATATCAATTTTACTGCAATTATATGTTAATAGTTTTACTAAAAATCCTCTTAGACGTTATGTGACAATATATCCAAATAAATTTACAGAAATAAAACAAAATTTGCGTTTTATAGATTCTGCTTGGTTTTTGCTGACAATATGCATTGGATGACTTGCAAATCTGCTAAATTATTTGCTAGTTGCCACCATATTATCGTTGGCAAACTGCTATATTTCTGCTGGTGTCTTTCGACGATATTGTATATCTCGTATTTTATTTTGTAATTTTGAACAAAAATTTATGGCAAACATTTTGCAGTAATTTATTTTTTGAATGACTCGATCGTGATGAGTTGAACTCAAGTTGACTTCAGTTGACTTATACTTGAATATTTTTGTGCTTTATTTTGATATTGTAAATACCAATTTCTTTTTTCGTTCTGACATGAACTTACATTTTTTTGTAATATTTACGTTATATAAAATACATATTTTAATTCAGTCTCACTATATTCATACATTCACTCATCCTTGACAATTCCAACTTACATAACCAATGTTAGCTGAGCATATGTATGTATATATATACATGAACCATAGACTTTATAACTTCTATAAGTATGACTTTTACGTGTCATTTCTCGCTGTTTCTCGCTTATGACGTCACGAGTCCAATATGGCCGCGGTGACTAGGCCAGAGAGGATCCTCTCTGCTAGGGCTGCGTTCCGTTTGGCGCTTACAGCTGCTTACAGCGCTCATAAAATCATTTCATCCTTGTTGTTTATCAAATATTGAACAAAGACAAATGATGCTTATAAGCGCCAAAAGGAACGCAGCCTTCTCTGGCAGGGCCCTTAATGATATATATATCTCTTGTCTTATTATACTTATTGAGGCTCTATACTTTTTATCTACACTAGGCAGTTATGCTTATTGAGGCATATTTTATCTACAAATTCAATAAGCAATTTAAAACCAATTTTAATCAAGAAACAGTCATCTGAAGTTTTTATATTCCTAATAGCAAAAAAATGATCAGTCATGGGTGTACTCAAGGAGGGGAAAATTTACTTTCATAAAACTTATTAAAATACTTATATTAAAGCTAATTTTTGAAGGATCTTCAGTGAACTTTCTTAATACTTCCTTTTCTAACTTCTTTTTTCGCGTAAAAAAATAATTCCATTATTTTTTCTCACCAAAATTTAGAAGGGAGAGATAAGCACAAGTCCCCCATCCCTCCTTTGTATACGCATGTAGGCCATAGTTTTCTTTACTGATCGAGAGAATCTATTTTTAAGTTTCTCCTTATTTTTTAGAAAATGTTTAAAACTAAAGTATATATAATAATCTCAAATACTAATAAATTGTGTGTAGTACAATCAATAATATGTCATTAAGTCAATAATAGTGACTTTTAATTGGAGTGTGAAAAATATTCGATCATCGCCAAATAACACAAAAAAACTACTGGATGATTATTCTCAGGTCAACACACAATAAATATGTCACATTATGCTTACTTTTTATCTCAACGTATCTACAAATTTACTAAATAATTTGAAGTTAATTTTTGTAATGAAACTTTACTCTCCCAGGAGCTCTTCGATTCCATCATCCTTGTCGGAACTGTCTTGTCGCTGTATCTTCATTTTATAACCCAATGTTTCCAGAAGATTTATATTAAAGTAGTAAGTCAAATTGATTCCTGGCACTAGACGTTTTAGTTCTTCGATGGTTTCCCAAGCTTTCTCATTATCCCCTATATTGGCATAATGCTGTGTGATTGTTGCAAATAGATCGCCGCGACGCACCGATTGTTCCAGATTGGGTCCTTGAGAGTCCAGCAAATGACGAACTTGTTGCATCGCCGTCTCTGTTTCACCTCTATCGAATAATCTGTTCAACAAGAAAAAAAGAAAACATTTGAAAATATACAGATTACGTTTATATTCAATTAAATACAATTAATGTATTTTAGTTAATATAAAAATTTTATAAGAATTTCCAGTATGTAAATAAGGATAGTTACATGATCTAATAAGCGTAGATATGCAGAAAATATGATATCTATAAATGACACTTCAAGAAAATATTTCAATTTTTATTTTTTTAGCCAAAATATAAATATTAATTATATAAAAATATAGGCCTATATATATATATATTAAATAAACTTTTATTTTATTTTTATTATTTAATTTCTCCCAAACGCTTTTTATGCAATTGCTCATTGCAAATTTAGGATTAGCATCTTAGATTTACCTCTTAATGTCCAAATAGCGTTTAATCGCCGACATTCTATTGTTCACCAGCTCCACCGCTCGCTTGTGTACATCCGGATCTCGCGGCGTCACCACCTTGGACAGACACCTGTTTGCTTGATTCAGTGCGTCCAGCGCTTTCTCATAATTCTGAAACTCGTCGATTTCCACTTGTGCGCAAGCCACATAAAAGTTTGCCAACAAATCCATGGCTTTGCCCTTGGAGTAGAAATTGATTATGTTTTTTAGAACCTCCGGTTGATTTTGCCAATCTAGAGATTGCAAATAATTGCCCGCCATGATGTAGATCTCACGGTTCCTGGAGACCTGCGCGAAAAAGCAGATCTTCTCCGTGTCTCCGGACTTGAGTAACGCCTTCATGGCGCGTAGCTTGTTGCCAGCTTGCGTAAATTTCTTAGTCGCGAGATGGTAATTCCCCTGATCGAAGGCGATCTCCGCAATCTTTTCGAGCGTGGAAATTCTCATACGCTCGTGATCCGCGTCGTTACCGTTTCCCTTCTCAACCGTTAGCTTCTCCGCGAGCTCTTCGCTTAACACGACGTTATGTTGCTGAATCAGATCCAAGGCCGCCATGTAGTCCCTACCGGTTGCAAGTAGATCCACCGCCTTATCAATCTGATCGTTCTGCATGAAGTAATCGGCGCACTTGTGGATTAACGCCGGATCGGAATCCGCATTTACGTCCATGATAATTAGCTGCAGCGCGCTGTACTGCCGCGTTCTGAACGCGACGTCTAAAGCTTTATGCAGAAGACTAGCTTTATGATACAGTAATACCGCACGATCCGGTTGATCGCTGTCCTCGTAAAACTTTGCGACGTCTATCTGTGAGTGCCGTGGCGCCAATATAGCCAGTGGCCATAGTTCCTCTAGCATGTCGTGCTCCTGCAGATAATAAAGACTCTTGTCCTATTTATCCCATATTATATAATGAGCCACTCAAAATGAGATAAATAAGGTGTTACAAGTGAATTTTTAAGATTCCTGTCTAGTCAGCCACGAACTCCGCGTTGACGGTGGCGACACTATATCGCGTAGAAATTAGAAGCTTCTTTGTCATACTAGGCCCATTCTATAATACGTCATATGTCGGTGTTTTAAGTCATAAACC
>NW_012027596.1:28496-41371 GCF_000956235.1 Wasmannia auropunctata
CGTGTGCTCTTCCGATCTGCTTCACTTTACGTGCCTTTTACGACTATTTACTGACTGTCAGGGAGAAAAAGGATAGTTTCAATCCATTTTTAAAAGTTTTTTAAAGTGATTCTATTTTTTTTATTGTATCCAAATCCTCTTTATTTAAAAATGGCAGGCAAGAAACTTTTATGTGTCATTTCTCGCTGTTTCTCGCTTATGACGTCACGATTTTAATATGGCCACGGTGACTAGACAGGAGCTTAACAATTGAATGCCTCCCTTTCTCTTTCTCCCTCTCACCTTGCATAGCCGTATTGCATTGGTGTAAGCTTTAGCGACCGTATAGAAATGAATCGCCTGTACCACGTTATTCTTCGATTCATAGTGTGCAGCAAGATGGTATGCCGCCGCAGCGTGATTTGTTCTAGTCACTAGCTCACACACTTCATCCTCCCTGCCGAAGTAACAGAGCAGCCTTGTCATCGACAAAGTATCCTTCGCTTGCTCGTAAAGTTGCAAGGCGGTCTCCATATCGCCAGTCGACTCGGTATATTGGGCATGCCAATTTTTAATCTCTCTGTGACGATATTAATCTGACTGTATATTGTAACTAATTATCTTCTAATCAACGCATTTAATTAATACTGTTGAATCTATCACTTACGGTTCTTCGGAATTATTCAGGTATGTGATCAACTCTCGAGGTCTCATCAAAAGCATTCTAGGCACTTCAAATCGATGGCAATCGGCTTTCGTGTACATATCGATAGCTTCCGCCACTTTACTCTGCTGCTCCAATGCGCGAGCGTAATTATAGTAACTTGTTTTTTCGCGGATCTTGTTTTCATTACTAGCTAATTCGATCGCCTCTTTGAACTTATTTTGTGCTTCGTATAGCCGTCCCAACAAATCCAGACGCTTCGCTTCTCGAAATAGTTGTTCGGCATCAATCTGTAGTTTAGAAATTATACAATCAATACAATCAATATTTTTCATATTGCTCATAGTATTCATTAAAAACATGCATAAATCAGTCATATGACTGATAAGTTAATTTAAAAGTTGCTTAAATAAAAAACTGACTTAGTTAAAAGTTGTGTTAAAATTAAATTATAATTAAATTAAAAGTTAATTTTAAAAAGCATTTATATTAAATTAAAATGTAATTATTTGAAGTCAGATTATTTTAAACTAAAAGACAATTACACTATATATTATCAATTAATATTTTATTTGTAAGTTTATAAAACATGAAAGAGATATATTATTTTTTACTATATTTTTTTAATACAAAAAGATAATTTTTTCTTTAATTATGAAAAAAGATAATGATAATTAGTCAATAATAGTTAAAGAATTATACATAAAAACTACAGAAATATAGAAATATAGGAAAAGATAGTAACTATTAGGCAAATATAATAATTATAAATCATAAAAGAATATCTGTAAATTGCATATTAATTAAATAACATTTTAATTAACGAAAGTTCTTTTAACTAAATTTTTCTTTTTTCCCTCTTTTCAAAACTTGAGAAAAATGCAAACAATTTCGCACTAGCAAGGTATCATCTCACTCATTGAATTTTTGTCTAATTGTTTAATGTTTAAAATTTTATTTAAAAAAAAGAAAAATTGATGTATATACAATAAAAAAATTTAACGTAGAAAAAAGTTAATAAGTTAAAGTTGATGTGTTTTACAAAAGTAGTTAAAGTTAAAAATTAACTAATTTGAGATTAGTTAACTAAGTGAAAAGTTTTTAAGTTTACTTTTACTAAATAACTTTAAAGTTTTTATTTAAATTAATTAACTAATTGTAAGTTAAATTAAACATTATTAATTTTTTAATTTTATTACTTTAAACTTGTAATTATTGTAAGTTACTATCCACAACCTTAATCCATTTCTAAAAAAAGCATGTCGATAGTTGACTCTATCGAAATCTCGAAAGTCTTGAAATTTATTGTTGGCTCTTTTCCGCGACGCTGATTCGTTGTCTCGCTATGCTTACTTTGTGAGCGGCTGTCATTGCATATTTTGACAGATGCGTGCATTGAGATTGATGTGTAATTGTAAGCTATAGTAAAAAGTAAAAAGCTAAATAGCACGCACGGAGCGCTAGTATTTAATAACTTACATGAAGGCCGAGTTCGACGGCCAAAATTCCTACTTGCGCTTCCAAACTTAAAGTATCATCTTGCATTGCTTCACGTAGAGCCCGCGCAGCATTAGCTTGCTTCATGTGACCAAGGCAAAGAAGAGCCATGTTTAGTTGCTTCGTTTTCACGCACATCTTGGCCAGACTCTTCCAGACAGCTTCGTTCTTTATAGATTTAATAGCTTTAAAGGCCTCCTCCATATTCGCCACACTAATATGATAACTAAAGTCCATCACCGCTTTCTTGGTGATGGAATCGCACTCTCCCAGTTCCTCAAAGTCTCTCATTAATAATTGCATAATCTTGCTGCTTCTATTCAAGCTCTTTTCGGAATTTAGGATAATGATATGTGGTGAGTGTACACCTAACAATCGACAATTCTCATCAGTGATCGGTTTTACATCCTGTACAACGATACCATGATCCGATGTCGCGAATAACGATACTAGTACTACAGACGCTTGTGCAATCTGCAAAAGGATATTATAATTTATTACATATAATTAATCATAATCAATATGCCAATCATTTTTTTAGACTTAAAATCTTATAATTCATAATCAGTTGTACACAAGATGTTCCGCAAGAAAATTGACAAATGATGATTATGAAAATAATATTCACCTAATAAAGTTATAAAATAATAAATTCATCTAATAAAAGTTATAACTATATGTGGTATTTTTCGCCTGTTAGAATATTAGTAAAATTTTCTATATTTCGATAACTTGAACCTCGAGAATTGATCTGTAGTATATCTAAACTTTTTCACTTACAACTAGAATGACTTTTAAAATATATTCTAAAAATTTGTAAAAAATGTCCAAATAAATTAATAAGAACCGGTTCTATCATTATCCTGCTCGATTTCATTATTGCCTTGTTTGAAGTTTTATGTACAATGATATACGGTAATCTGAAAACTCGTCAACAGTTAATTGAACAGAATAATAAAAACTGGATAGCATTCGCATTAAACTTATTGATAAATAAATTAATTGATGGCGATTTATAATACGAATAGTAGATACGAGTCATAGTTTAAAAGTAAAAGTCATTTTGAACAAATATATAAATATAATTAGAATATTTATTTAATATTATAAAATAATAAAATTTACTTAACAAAAATTATAAATAAATATTTTTGGCCTATTACAATATTAATAAACTTGTTTACATCTCAATAATTGAGGCAAATTATAATATTAATATCTGAACTTTTGCTTAGAATGATCTCTGCAACACATTCTAGAAGTTTGTTGGTTTCTTCTTGCGAATAAAAAGTAAATTTTGTATTAAAGAAAAAACAATATGTATCTTTATTAACAAAGCTATTGATGTTGTTTTAAAGATACTTTAATATTTGGCATTAGTCTTAACTAACATCAGAATCGAACACCATGTATTGTCATTTTTCCTTTGGTACCCACTTGTATTTTAATAGCATTTTAGTAGATATATTAGAAAAATCGCACAATCACATTAATAATTTCAGCCACTTTTATTATATGTATGCACTAAATAATAAGAGTGCAAGAGAAATTGGAATAAGTTGGAAAAGTTTTTGCTAGTAAAATTAGCGGATTTAAAATAGTGTATAGATATTTAATACGAAATCCGACTGTAGACAACTTGGTAGACATTACCTGATCATTGTCCTTATTAAAGCTCTTAGA
Source organism: Wasmannia auropunctata (assembly GCF_000956235.1). NCBI lineage: Eukaryota > Metazoa > Arthropoda > Insecta > Hymenoptera > Formicidae > Wasmannia > Wasmannia auropunctata. The sequence goes on from NW_012027596.1 coordinate 32,320, forward strand.
ATCGCGGCTTTCCAATCTTTGAGCTCGACATACCAGCAGCCTGGGATCCTCCACGTCCCAACAATGAGCTGTGACCAATCTTCCTTTGCACTGTGCAACTCTAAAAATAGCATAAAGTAATTGAAGTATTATGTCCTTGCATATTGCACTATATTTTAACGTCAGATTAGTAGAACATGTGATTAATTTTAAATAAATAAATGTATGTGTTCATTAGGGACATACCCAATCGATTAACGGAAAATACATATTACTGATAAATATTAATTATTATCTGTAATTTGATGCGGTTGCATTGAAATTTCTTAGCTTGTTTACTCACAATATGGAGTCGTCATCAACGATGTCGTTTGACTCGCCGAAATCAAATTCATGAATTTGATCGCTTTCGATGTCCCAGATATATAGAACTGAACTAGGCATGAGATTTGCCATAGCAACAGTGATCGAAACGCAACGACAATCCGAATTACATCTGGCCTCAATGATTTCGGCAAAATCGCTAATGGCCTCGTACGTTGCCATGGCGCGGGTGTGTAGCTTAGCCTCGTGTTTGCCCAGATTCCAAATCTTTAGGATGCCGTTCAATGATGCTACAGTTAAATAATGCCCTGCAAAGTGTTGTAATAATAAGTATAATATTTATAATGTAAATAGGTAATAGGAATTTGTTTGTCGTTAGAGTTTTGGGTGCAGGATTGCCACAAATTCTTCATTCTAAAATTCCATGACTTTTCCCTGACTTTTAATAATATTAAAAAATGTTTTTTGTATGTTCGTTTAATTTGAAAACTATTTGAAAACCATTAAATATTATATTAAGTGAGCAATTTGATATAGCAATGTAAATAACAACAGTAATAGTAATTTACATTGCTTGCACTTAATTGTTAAGTTGCTAGTATTTTCTTTATCTTTTTCTTTTATATATGTGCACAATTCTTGTCCTCTGCTTAAAATACAAGAAACATGTAAATATAGATTCTTTTTGATAAAAACTAAATCCTGTTTATTGGAATCTCCGACTTGCTATTATACAAAAATTTACAAACTTGAAAGAAGAATTACAAAAATATGCAAAATCAATTTTAATTTTATTAATTTGTTCACAAGTGACACAAGAAACTTACAAGTTAAAAAAACAGTTTTAAATAAATTTAAAATTCCAGATACAAATAGTAAACAAGTTGAAAATTCTAATGCTCTTAGTGAAGCATTTTAAACCTCTACTAAAGAGAGTTTACATTAGCTAACAAAACTGTATAGATGTATAATATACGCATATTAAACTTCTTTAAATCTAAAAATTTTAATTTTCCAGAAAATTTTGTAAAATTCCCTGACTTTTCTCTAATTTCCAGTTTTGTGGCAACCTTGAGGTAGTAAAAAAGGACGCTCTATTCAATTCAAAGATTTTTACCTGTGAGTTCCATCGTGATCGGCTCGCCCTCCTCTGGCAAAGTGGGAAGCGTCTGAATGACGGAGCCTTCAATAGATCTCAGCTGAATGATCGTTGGGGTCAGCACGATTAATGTGTGCTCATAGATCAACATCTTTTCCGTATCGCAGCTGAAGGTCGTCAATACATTCGTATTAAGATTAGCACCTTTGTTTATACAGTTGACGACGATCTGTCTGCCGGAAGAGACGGTGATGTATTCCCTCGATACAGCGACGACCTGCACCTGGATCTCCGTTTTTAGCGTATACATCTGTCCATCCATCTCGAGTAGAATCTGCGTCGGGGTAAGCTGGCTCGCGCAAACACCATCATTGTACACGGCACACATCGGTTGCTGATGCAAGATGAACACATTAGTGATACAGTTAACAGCCAGGAGAGAATTCCGTGATAAACTGACGCCCCATGTCAGTTGCTTCACTGTGCCGTGAATCGCGCAGGATTCTGGGACACTCGGCCAGGCATTCTCATCGCAATCGGACACACACTTACGTTTCCATAGGTAGATTGTACCCAAATTGGTGCCGGCGGCCAGCGTATCTGAGAACCGCGGAATGTTATTTAATTCACTGTCTTCAAATTTACTTTAATAAAAATATTAACGATAAATAGTGAACATTGTACCATTAAGTACTGGTAAATGTTTATGAGACACTAAACTCTGCATACTTGATCAATTCGGATAAGTTTGACTCATAAATTTCGAAAACACATTGATGTCTTACCATTTGCTTTGCAAAATGCCAAGCTGGTACACATTTCCTGAGGAGTGGCGACGTTTCCATTGGATGAATCTGGAGGTGCCAGGACGTATGTATCGCCTGTGTGAAGATCCCAGCATCGTACAGCAAGCTCTCCTGTCAGCACAGCCAACGTGTTTCCACTAATCCAACACAAGGTGGTACCAGTGGTGCGTGAAGCATCGCTTCTGCCACTTAGTTTTACCTGGAACAATACGTTGCATAGTAGTATAATGTTGTACTTATATTGTTGTTATGTATATAAAGTAGTAGTAAAGTATTCTAAAAAATTTTAAGGAGTAATTCCTTACATTAATAAGATGAAAAACTTGAAATGTCTAAAATGGCTTAGTGTCAAATACAAAGTGTCAAAGTTGAAGGAAAAATTTCGTTTTTTTTTTCAAAAATTTTGAAAACTACTTGGGTTATTCTGATAAAATTTTCTGCATGTTGACGTCGCAAATCGAAGATATTTAAAAGAAGGGGTAGTTGTATATTATAAATTAAGAAACAATTCTATTGTTTATATCATCTTCAAAGTGGCATCTTCTTATGTTTTCATTATTGTAAAAATAATATATAGCCCCAAAAGGTACAAGAAAAATGTAAATCAAATCCTTTCTATGGCTTACATGCTAAAATAATATTAAAGATTTTTCTGGAATAATATTAAAGATTCTTCTTCTTCTGTATGACCCCAAAATGTAAGCTTTCTTGTCCTTCAAGTATACACAGGACGTCATCAAAATAATTCGAGTGTTTTCGAAATTTTTGGAAAAAACGAAAATTTTCTTTTAACTTTGACACTCTATGTGTCTCTCCTTGAAACTAAGCCGTTTCGGACATATGATTATATAAAGTTTTTGTTTTGAATTAGTGTGAGGAATTACCCTTTAAAAATTTTTAACATATTTAACTACTATCCTATATATGTAAATTAAATCTATATTGTTTTATTTTAGTTAAATAGAAAATTTATATTGTATATATAACATTATTTGTTAGTACGATATTATTTCTGTTCAGAATTAACAGAGAAAACTACATTGTGTCACATCAATTCAAATTCTAACGACCAATGTTATTATTTTTTACATTTCTTCTCGACGAATAAGTACAATTTGCTATTATTTAACATTAATTATCTCTTATATATATCTTCATAAATGAAAACATGTATTTTCTCTGAATATTGAATCTGTCATGGCTGACAATAAAGAATATAATAAATAATCAATGATATTGATTATTGCTGTAGAATTTGAATTTGTCATGTAAAGTATATTCTTTACTTTTGAATAGAAATAATATACAGATGCAGTAGTGATAAAATTCAATGGCTAAACCTTTGTCAGTTCAGTGAGCTCTCCGGTGATTGAATCTACTTGAAAGTGCCCAATATTCAATCCCTCGGTCATAACAATGATAGAGTCTCTGGTCTGATGATACAGTAGACAGTGCAACGCTGCGCCATCAGTACTAAGAACTTCCTTGCACTGTCCTTGAGCGTCGACAAAGTATATGATACCATTTGTGGTACTGATGTAAAATGAATGATTGTCGCGCTGTGTTGGAACGGCTGTTGGTGCAGCAGTTCTTGGACGCCAAGAACTGAACAAGTCCAAGGCTCTCTCATCACCAGCAACTGCTGCCTTTGCCAAACCACTGCAAACGATAAATTGTCCAAATCCGATCAAACAATCAAGAAAGAATATCACAAAAATATTCATCTGCAAGATTTACTTGAAACAGTTTTGAAATTTGGTACTTTCTATTATACTAGCTTGCAGCGATTGTAAAACAGCTACTGTTATAAAAATAATATTAAATAACTAAAATATTAAAATAATAATTAACTAAAATAAAATAGATTTAATTTACATATATAGAGTGGTAAATATTTTAAATATTCTAAAAGATTTTAAAGGGTAATTTCTCACACCAATTCAAAACGAAAACTTTATATAATCATATGTCCGAAATGGCTTAGTTTCAAAAATAGACAGAGAGGGTGTCAAAGTTAAAAAAAAATTTTCGTTTTTTCCAAAAATTTTGAAAACCATTCGAGTTATTTTGATGACGTCTTGTATATATTTGAAGGACAAGAATTAAAGCTGCTTTACACAATTTAATCTGCCTTTGCTCGAGTTTTACCTAATGTCAACAGCTGGTTTTAGCGGAATTGTTCTGAACGCAATTTGCGTAAAAGACTCCTTTAGCTCGTGATGAAACGTCATGAACAGCTGTCCTCTGGAGTCTATCTTCCATCCGACTATAGATCCACCAGTATCTGCAGATACTAATCGACCGCCGTACTGACTCCACTGCAGAATTGTTATGGAATCTCGATGAGGGGTCACTATTACATTGAATTCCTGAATTCCAGTGTCCCCTGGCCACACCTGATGATAATACATTTTTTTTATCCCACGACAACAAAGACTATTCTTTGTAGCCTTCTATAGTTTGGAATATTGCAATACTAACGCGTAACTCTCCGTTCTCCCATCCTGCCGCCAGCCACGTCTTCTCAGGATGCCATCCAAGAGCGGTGACTTGTGCCACTGCGTGTCCCGGTGATTCAACGTCCTGCACCGGTTCACCTTGATCATCGTAGATGGTTACGAAGCCACCCTTGTCTTGAGAATACGCAGCGACAGCTAATAAGGGATAGTTATTGTGCCAAGTTGCAAGGGTGCTTATTGAAGCACTTTCTGGATTTTGCACTCGTATATCAAAGTACAAAGACATTGTTTACCACAAATGTACTCGTAGATTCAGTTGCAATTCAGCATCGTATAAATCAGTACAAATAAGTGCATTCACATTATTTATCTTTTCAAAAATATTTCGCATTATTAAACTAAGGCATTTGATATACAAATAAATTATTCTTCTTTCACGTAGAGCGCAATGTATTCTAATGTATATTATGACAGTTGACATCAGTTGTCATGGAGACCAACACCAGTAATGCAACCATTTTTATTCCAGGTTAAGTTAGATTAGACGCAAAGTGAGGGCAATTTAAACGAGGCTAATTTTATCTTCTATACCTGTTAATAAAGACAATGGTTTTTTTTATAAAGCAGCAAAAAAGCAATAACGTATTCTTTTTATTAATGTATAACAATAATGTAGGATCACCATAAGGTAAAATATATTTTACGTGCCATCATATACATCTTAGTTTAGATCCAAACTTGATCTTCAAATTACACAATTCGGCTTCGAGTGAGGTTATTTTCTAAAAGCACATTAATTATCGTTAATTATTTATATTCTTCTATGAGAAAAAGATATATAAATCAATTAAAAATTAACTCTGATAGAAAAAATTCTCGTATCTCATAATATTTTTCAAGAATTTTTTCATATTTATTCAAATTTATAGATTTATAAAAAAAATATCTTGATCTTCTTTAAATTTTATCTTATAAAATAAGATTTTATAAATTTTCTTCGAAAATTTGTTTATTTATGACATATATCTTATTTATTTTTAATTTATTAATATGTTAAATATTTATCTATAATATTAAAATTTAGGAGCTTAAAATAAGAGTTAAAATAAGAAATAAATAAAATTTGCATGTAACATCAGAAATGGAAATACCTTAAAATACTCTTGTCGCTGATTTTCAAGAGCAGCTGTTAACAGTGTTTTATATTTCCCTTCTAAAGATTCTATTAGCTTACACAGTTCGTTCTGCTTCTCGGAACATAAAAACAAACACAACTCGCTCTTCTGTTCTTGGAATTGCAATTGCAAAATCTTATTCTCGAGAGTTTTATTCTGCAATTTTGTACAAATTAAAAGTCTCATCTCGTATAATCCATTTTGAAAAAAATAATCAATATTTCAAGGAATAATTAAAATCCTCGAGTTTTATGTGTAAATTATTAGTGTAAATAGATTATTCACACTGTGTGTGTAAATTATTAATGTGAATAAGCTATTTCTCATAAAAAAAGATCTCTAAAAAAAATGTTTTTTCACATTTTTAGTTACTGTAATAACGTGTTGTAACTTCTTCTCATAAACATGCTTTATGATGTCATTCAGCTTCCTCAGTTTTGCTATGGTTTTCTTGAGCATTCGAATTTTCCATGCAAGACTTTGAGTCTGCGCTCGAGTTGTCAAATGTTTAATGCGATTCCGTAATCGAAACGCTTCGTTATCCACCGTTTCCCCTTGACATTTCGTTAACTCTTTCTTCAATCGCTCATTTTCAATCCGGAGATTTTCGAGCATAGCTATTAACACATCGATACGATATTTGCGAAGCTTTAAATAATTTCCTTCTATCGTATTGTCATTGTGATGACACGCAGCATGCACACTTGAGCTCGAATACGAATCATGAACTTTTAATTTGTCTCGTATGTAATTCCTTTGATCCGATCTTTGGCTTAGCGTCAAACAATTCTGATGGTTTCTGCCATGATCGGATAACTCACTCAAAGATGAGCTAATGCAAACCTGATAAAAATAAAAATTACAAAACACTGTTCGTATCAATAAAAGTTTAATATAGCAATAAAAGCGATTAATGTTTAAATTATTTCATATTATTTATATTTTTTGGGTTTTTTTTATGGTATCAAAAATTTCAAAAATATTCTAAAAATTATTAAAATGTCACTTTGAATTGAACGCTTCTTGAAACAATTCTCGAAACGCTTTCACACTTTCACATTTTCGAGAATGTAGTAAAATATTTTGCATTATCCTGAAAAGAACGCATAGAATGCAAATAAAGAAATACTGCGTGACTAGATGGCAGTGGCGTTAACAGGTTATCAGATGGTTCAGTCTTGAATACTCCTTCGAGCGTGCCTGCTCTCAACTGTCGACAGAGTTCCAATAGATATTCGTTTCTCAAGTTACGTTGTGAGATAGTAGAGTTTAATTTATCGAGCCAGATCCTGCATAAATGTGCCTCTTCCACGGATCTCAGATTCAATATGTATGTTCTAACGTGCGTCAAAGTCCGCTTAAAGTGTTCGTCCAATTTTAAAGCTTCCTGTTCGTCGCGCTCCTTAACTTTTGGCATGATACTATGAACTTCTTTTGATTTTACAAGCTGACAACTCGTAGGTTACATGACTTTGATACCATCATTGAAGACAAAGGAGTTATGAACAACTGCTATCTCAAATTACTCTACAAACATACGAAAAACATACATATGAAAAATGACGCACTGTCAATGTGTAAATAATTGTTGTTTCAAAAGAATTAACATATAAGAATTGAAGTATACATGCTCTGCAATCTGCGATTTATTTTTCTAATTATTTTATATTATATGTATTACATTTACTCTAATTTTTTTATACAATATACTAAACATTATGTTTATAAACTAATGACTACTATTGTTTATCACAAAAAATAGAGATGTTATATACAAAATATGGAATAGATTAAAACTAATATAAAGTTAAAAGTTTGCTTTACCTATTACTATGACGAAATATAAAATACATTTATGCGTTACAACATAAACGTTATTAATATTTTCTAATATATGTGATATATAATTACATAGTGCACGTCTATTTACACGAAAAAAAATTGTAAATTATATATATATATATATATATATATATATATATATATACATATATATAAGCATAGATGTATTATCTTTCATAGTACATGTATTTGTTTCTTATTTCAAGTCCATTAATTTCACGATCCTACAAATCTGCGCTAGGAAAGAGACATTTGCTTATTAAAAATTGATGTTTTGCATTTGGATGTGTTTGAAATAAAAATAAGGGGTTAAATATCGGTTGTCCCTTATTCATTAAATATTGTTTACATTGTTAAATATTGTAATTTAACCATTGTAAAATTACCCTTTCATAGCCAAGATATCACAGAGCATCTCATATATCGACAAAAGTTTTCTTGCTTCTTATATGCAGTATTAAAATAATTCATCTCTTCTTTAGAAAACTATATATATTTTTATTTTTCAGTAATGTTTCTCTTTTTAAAAATAAGTTAACGTCAAAGTAGAAGACATCTAGACCTTTTATATATAGCGACTTACGATATCAAAAATAATTTCACTCTACATCCAAGGAATAGTCAATTATATAATTATTAATAATTGTGATTGCTTTTCAAAATTGTATTGTTATACATTCGGAATTGATTTTTCAAGCGAAAGAACCATTACACACGACTATTTATTTTTAATTGATTCTCCGTAGTCTGTTTCAGCTCTATTAACTTTACTTTCATCGGCTGAATATTGGTGCCTATCCATTCTTCAATCATCGACGAAAAGAAAATCGCTTCCATTTGAACTCGCAGATAACCTTCCAAAGAAGACAATTCCAATAATAATCTGGAACGACCATACCATGTACCCGGAATTTGCATAATTAATGTCATTTTCACACAGACGATTACTGTGAAAGTACTTACTCCGTAAAAGCAGGTACCAAGTTCTCCAGTTGCATGGGATTTGTGTAATTATTTGCCACTTGCCATGGATTCATCCACGTCATAATTCTGTCCGGAAACAATATTACTTTATAAATACAATCGATATTCGACTTAATCTCTCAGCTTCTTTGGATTTCTAATATTTAAGGATGTTTAGTACCTACAATAGTAGCAAAAAGTTAAAGGACTGATTTTGACGAATATGCTCTTCTCATATAGTTTGAGTAATAAGGATTGTGCAGAATGTTATTATTTACTCAGAACTAGAGCGCAGAAATGCTTCTGTTGCTTTTTTCCTGAGAATTTTCGAATTCTATGGCCAAATCTAACCAAAAATTTAAATTAAAATCCTTATAACTTTGGATTGCTTCAGTGAATCGACTA